>NC_089585.1:124793030-125027676 GCF_019320115.1 Miscanthus floridulus | reverse complement strand
GCGCCCTGGCCGTCGTCTCCTCGCACTACGCTATCAACCTCGAGGCTGTCAGCGACGGCTACGTGTTGCCAGAAGATGACGAGGAAGCTGACGTGGAGGTTGCGAAGCTGTTGGAGGCGGCCGAGGCACCTAGCGCAGCGCTGGCTGGTCTATTTGAAGAAGAGGTGGTCCCTCTCACGCCAGCCGCCGATCCTTGAGCTTTGACCTAGGCCGAAAGGGGCCATGTAACCGAATTAAGTTAGTTGCCGTATCGTGACGTTTTTGTGGCCGTTGAGGCCTTTAAAGTATTTGCGTACGTGGGTCTTTTAACCATTTTCTGTTCTACTTCCGAGCCTGTGCCCTCTGTCTCGATCTTGGGAACCCGCAAAGAAATCCCTCGGAACCTAAGCCGTCCTTTGGCGAAGGGTGGTGAGGGAGCTGCCGTAGCCCAGAGGCGTAGGCCGTTCTCATGACTCGACCGGCCCTTTGGCCTCGAGACAAGCTTTTGGTCTTTGGGTTTCTTGTGAAGGTCCCGTCGGAGCGCGAGAGAGTTTGGCGTAGAAATTTTTTGAAAGATCATTAACAAACGGTGTTCGGGACTTAGGGGGTTCCCCCTTTTAGCCCCCGAGGGAGGCTCGGCTTTGTAGAGGCAGAGCCGAGTCTTCCTTATAGCGCTATTGAGACGTCGAGCCCCTATCGATAGACAAGCTCTCTGTATAGAACTTCCTCGGAGCCTACGTTGTCCTTTGGGTGAAAAGGTGGTGAGGGAGCTGCCGTAGCCCGGAGGCATGGGCCGTTCTCACGGCTCGGCCGGCCTTTTCGCCTTTGAGACGATCGTACTGTCCTTAGGTTCTATACAGTCGACTTGTCTATAAGGGGGTAGGTTCCCCTTGATGGGGGTTTCTCAAGAAATTATAACAACTAAGAACGCTTCTTTATTGCATTTCGAGAAACAATGTAAACGACGTTTGGAAATTTAAGGGTAGAAACGACGTAGCTATTCTATGTTCCAAGCGTTGGTGAAGATTTCGCCCTTCTTGTTGGCTAACTTGTAGGTCCCGGGCTTCAGCACTTGGGCGACGATGTATGGCCCTTCCCAGGGTGGGGTCAGTTTGTGGCGGCCCTTGTTGCTCTGCCTCAGTCTCAGCACCAGGTCGCCCACCTTCAGGTCTCGGCTTTGGATGCGCCGGGCTTGGTAGCGTCGTTGGGCTTGCTGGTACCTGGCTAAGTGTAGTAGCGCGATGTCTCGGGCTTCCTCCAGTTGGTCGAGGGCGTCTTCGCGGGCGGTGCGGTTGCTTTGCTCGTTGTACGCCCGTAGCCTCGGTGAATTGTACTCTAAGTCAGTGGGGAGGATGGCCTCGGCTCCATAGACCAAGAAGAACGGTGTGAATCCCGTGGCTCGGCTTGGGGTGTTTCGTAGGCTCCAGACAACTGATAGGAGTTCGTCAAGCCATTTCTTGCCAAACTTCTTCAACCGGTTGAATATTCTTGGCTTAAGGCCTTGTAGGATCATGCCGTTGGCACGTTCTACTTGGCCGTTCGTCCTTGGGTGTCCTACGGCCGACCAGGCCACCCGGATGTGGTGGTCGTCGCAGAACGTTAGGAACTTGCGACCGGTGAATTGCGTCCCATTGTCAGTGATGATGGTGTTAGGAACCCCGAACCTGTGGATGATGTCTGTAAAGAACAGCACCGCTTGCTCGGATTTGATCTGGGTGATCGGACGAGCCTCGATCCATTTGGAGAATTTGTCGATGGCTACCAGCAGATGGGTATAGCCCTCGGGTGCCTTCTGCAGAGGCCCAACCATGTCCAGCCCCCACACAGCGAATGGCCATGTGATGGGGATGGTTTGGAGGGCTTGGGCCGGGAGGTGCGTCTATCGAGCGTAGTACTGGCATCCCTCGCAAGAGCGTACTAGCTTCATGGCGTCGGCCACCGCCGTTGGCCAATAGAAACCTTGTCGGAAGGCATTACCCACGAGCGCCCGAGGCACCGCGTGGTGCCCGCAGACTCCCGTGTGCAAGTCCCAAAGTAGGGAGTGGCCAGCCTTGGTGGTGACGCATCGTTGGAGAATACCCGATGGGCTACGCCTATACAACTCGCCGTTGCAGAGGACGTAAGTCTTGGCTCGTCGTGCAAGCCGCTGGGCCTCAGTTCTATCCGCAGGAAGCTCTCCTCGAACAAGGCGATCAAGGAAAGGGACTCGCCAGTCCGTTCCTTAGTCAACCTTAGGAGGCTCTGCGTCAATCGCCATGGCCTCGGGCTCGGCTGGCGGGGTCTCGGTGGCCGAGGGGGCCTCGGGCCCTGCGTTGGGCTCGGTCGATGTGCCCTCTTCCGTTGCTGAGGCGTAGTCGACGGATGGCTTGTGGAGGTCTCTGGCGAAGACGTTCAGGGGGACCGGGGCTCGTGCCGACGCCATTTTTGCCAGTTCATCCGCGGCTTCGTTGAACTTTCGCACAACGTGGTTGAGTTCGAGACCGTCGAACTTGTTTTCTAGGCGACGTACCATCGCGCAGTACGCCTTCATTTTGGGGTCATGGCGGCTTGACTCTTTCATCACCTGATCGACGACGAGCTGGGAATTACCCCGTACGTCGAGACGTCGCACTCCAAGCTCGATGGCAGTTTGCAGGCCGTTGACGAGGGCCTCGTATTCGGCGACATTGTTGGAGGCGGCGAAGTGAAGCCGGATCATGTAGCGCATGTGTATCCCAAGGGGCGAGACCAGGAGTAGGCCCGCGCCAGCCCTAGTCTTCATCAGAGACCCATCGAAGTACATGGTCCAGCATTCTGATTGGATCTGAGCGGGTGGCAGCTGCGTGTCGGTCCACTCAGCTACAAAGTCGGACAGGACCTGCGATTTGATCGCTTTTCGAGGCGCGAAAGACAAGGTTTCTCCCATGAGTTCGACAGCCCACTTGGCTATTCTACCCGAGGCCTCCCGGTTTTGGATTATCTCTCCCAAAGGAAAAGACGACACCACAGTCACCGGGTGGGACTCGAAGTAGTGACACAGCTTGCGTCGAGCCAAGACTACGGTGTAAACCAGCTTCTGGATGTGGGGGGTAACGCATCTTAGTCTCGGAGAGCACTTCGCTGATGAAGTAAACAGGTCGTTGGACGGGTAGAGCGTGTCCCTTTTCCTTCCTTTCGACTACTACGGCTGCGCTGACCACTTGGGTCGTCGCGGAGGCGTAGAGTAAGAGGTGCTCGCCCTCGGTGGGCGGAACCAGGATGGGGGGGATGGTGAGCAGTGCCTTGAGCCTGGTGAGGGCTTCCTTGGCCTCGGTGGTCCAAGAAAAGCGCTCGGACTTTCTCAAGAGGCGGTACAAGGGCAGGCCTCTTTTGCCGAGGCGCGAGATGAAGCGGCTTAGGGCCGCAAGGCATCCCATGACCCTCTACACCCCCTTGAGGTCTCGGATCGAGCCCATGTTGGTCACGGCCGAGACCTTCTCTAGGTTGGCCTCGATTCCTCGTTCCGAGACTATGAACCCCAAGAGCATGCCTCGGGGAACCCCGAAGACACACTTCTCGGGGTTGAGCTTGATGCCCTTCTCTCTGAGACATGTGAAGGCAACCTCCAAGTCACCGACGAGATCGCCAGCCTTCCTGGACTTGACTACAATGTCATCCACGTAGGCCTCGATGGTTCGCCCGATGTGTTTGCCAAAGACTTGGATCATGCACCGTTGGTAAGTAGCCCCCGCGTTTCTGAGGCCGAACGGCATGGTTACATAGCAGTACATGCCGAATGGAGTGATGAAAGAAGTCGCGAGCTGGTCGGACTCTTTCATCTTGATTTGGTGGTAACCGGAATATGCATCAAGGAAGGAAAGGGTTTCGCATCCCGTAGTGGAGTCGACGATTTGGTCGATTCGTGGTAGTGGGAATGGGACTTTCGGGCACGCTTTATTTAGACCGGTGTAGTCCACGCACATCCTCCACTTGCCATTTTTCTTTCTGACTAATACAGGGTTAGCCAACCACTCTGGATGGAATACTTCCTTGATGAACCCGGCTGCCATGAGATTCTTAATTTCTTCGCCGATGGCCCTGTGCTTCTCCTTGTCAAATCGGCGCAGGCGCTGCTTTACCGGCCTAGAGCCTGCCCGGATATCTAAGGCGTGCTCGGCGACCTCCCTTGGTATGCCCGGCATGTCCGAGGGACTCCATGCGAACATGTTGATGTTCGCACGGAGAAAGTCGACGAGCACGGCCTCCTATTTGCTGTTGAGGGTGGTGCTGATCTTCAGACCTCGGCCGTCGAGGTCGGCGAGATCGACGGGGACGAGCTTGACGGCCTCCGCGGGCTCGAAGGTCTCGGCGCACCGCTTGGCGTCGGGAACCTTGTTATCAAGCTGGTCGAGATCGGCGATGAGGGTCTCGGCCTCCACGACGGCCTCGGCGTACTCGATGCACTCGACGTCGCAGTCGTATGCATGTTCGTACATGGACTCGATGATGATGATGTCGTTGGGGCCTGGCATCTTGAGCTTGAGGTAGGTGTAGTTGGGGACCGCCATGAACTTGGCGTAGCACGGGCACCCCAAGATGGCGTGGTAAGCCCCCTTGAATCCAACCACCTCGAAGGTGAGGACCTCCTTGTGGTAGTTGGAGGGAGTGCCGAAGCAGACGGGTAAGTCGATGCGCCCGAGGGGTCGTGTGCGCTTTCCTGGTACGACGCCGTGGAAGGGTGCGGAACCGCCTCGGAGCTGTGAATGGTCGAGCTCCAGGAGCTCCAGAGTGTTGACGTAGAGGATGTTGAGGCCGCTGCCTCCGTCCATGAGAACTTTGGTGAGCCGGGTGTTGCCGACGATCGGGTCGACGACAAGCGGGTACTGCCCGGGGTTTGGAACATAATCGGGGTGGTCATCCCGATCAAAGGTGATTGCCTCCCGAGACCAATCGAGGTACCGGGGGGTGGCCACCTTGACCGAGAAGACCTCCCGGCGTTCCCTCTTTCGTTGGTGCGCCGTGAGGCATGCCGAGGGTCCGCCAAAGATCATGAAGGCGTTGTGTACCTCGGGGAACCCATCATCTTTATCGCCGTCCCTTTCGCCGACGCCCCTTTTCCTGGCTTCGTCGTCGTTGGGGAGCCCAAGCCTGGCGTAGTAACGCCAGAGCATGGTGCACTCCTCGAGGGCATGCTTCACCGGACCTTGATGGTAAGGGCAGGGCTTTTTCAGCATGTCGTCAAATAGCCCGGGGCCCCGGGGGCCTTGGGGATTCCTGCGATCTGTCGCGGCGACATGGACGGCCTCGAAGACCTCCTGCTTCCCTGGGCGACCCTTCTTCTTTTTCTTGGGGACGCGGGTGGGCGAGGCCTCGGGGGCCTCGTCCTTCTGCTTCCCCTTGGCATCGTTGTTGGGGAAGATGGCCCCAACCGCTTCTTCGCCCGAGGCGAAGTTGGTGGCGATGTCGAGGAGTGCGGCCGCTGTGGTTGGTACGTTCCGGCCCAATTCTCGGACCAGGTCCCGGCAGGAGGTGCCAGAGAGGAACGCTTGGACGATTTCTGAGTCACCGACGCGGGGCAACTCGGTGCATTTCTTGGAGAAGCGCCGGATGAAATCTCAAAGAGATTCATCTGGCTTCTGGCGGCAACCTTTGAGGTCCCAGGAGTTCCCCGGGCGCACATAGGTGCCCTAGAAATTCCCGACGAAGACCCTCACCAAGTCGCGCCAGTCGTGGATCTGTGCGGGAGGAAGGTGTTCGAGCCAGGCTCGTGCCGAGTCTGATAAGAACAAAGGGAGGTTGCGGATGATGAGCAGGTCATCCTCTGCCCCGCCTAGCTGACAAGCTAGACGATAATCGGCCAGCCATAGCTCGGGGTTCGTCTCGCCGCTATACTTCATGAGGTTGGTAGGTTGCCGGAACCGGGCTGGGAAGTGAGCGTTGCGAATGGCTCTGCTAAAGACCCGAGGGCCCAGCGGCTCGGGAGAAGGACTGCGGTCCTCTTCACTGTCGTAGCGACCGCCTCAATGCGGGTGGTAGCCCTGGGCGGCTCCGTCGCCATGGCGCCATCGTCTGCCAACTACTTCATGGTCGCCTTGTGCCTCGTGCTGGTCTCCAGGTCGATCGCGCACCGAGGGGGCCTCATTGGCCGCTGGCGTGTGAGCGGGCTTAGGACGGACCGAGGCATCTTGGCTCTGGCGAGGTCGCACCGTGGGTTGCTCCGAAGTGCCTCCGCGCCGGCGGGAGGCGGAACTTTCGGCCTGCTGTACCGCAGCGGTCTCGAGGAGGTCACGGAGCTCTTCGCGGACCCGTCACCCCTCGGTGGTGGAGGGCTCGGGCATTGCTCGGACCAGCATCACGGCCGCTGCGACATTCTGGCTAGCCCGATTAAAGATTGGGGGCGGCTCTCCCCCCTCGTTGTCGTTGACGCGGTGATGGACGTCGCGGGCCCTCCCTCGGGCTCCTCCGCCCTCACTGCGCCCTTGCTGCTCCTGCTCGAGAGAGTCCTGAAGCTGCTGTAGGAGGAGTCGGTCTTGTTCGACCTTGGCTTGAAGCTCGTGGAGCTGCTCCAGGTCTAGGCATCGATGCCCCCCGCGGACGGGGTTCTCATTTCGGGCCGCCGGGGCTATGAGACGCGGAGGCGTGGCATCACCTGCCCTTGCCTGGGGTGGGGGATGGTTGCCTGTCCCTTCGTCTTCTTCACCCGCCCTTCGCATCCCGAGCCCGACATGGAAGCACTCGCGAGATGGATCATAAGTTCCTTCGTCATCGAAGTCAGAATAGCCGAGGCAGTAGTTGCTTGCGGCCAAGAATTGGCGCAACGCCCCGGGGTTGTGGAGTTCGGAGAAATCCACCCCGGGCCATGCCTCGTCCTCGTCCGAGGAGTCGAAGTGGGTGCTCAGGTCGAGAGCGAAGCGCTGGCGGCGTTCCGAGGGGTGCTCGTGAGCGGCAGTGTAGGCGTAGGCATAAGAGGCGGCGGCATCCCGCAACCCAAAGGGGCATGAGGACGGTGCCGTCTCCATATTCTGCCCTGCCGGGGTTGACCCTTCAGGGAGTGGTGGAGTAGAACTAGACGACTGGGCGTCGTCGCGAGCCACCGGTAATTTTCCTTTGTCCAGGCTCAGGCCAGACAGGTCCCCAGTCAGGGACCCCATACCAACAGCTGGTCGTAGGACGTCGGCGGGGAGTGGCGTGCCGCCCCGGGTTCGCGTAGCGTCGGGGTGGCATTCATTGCGTCGTGCCTGGCGAGCGCGACAAGAGCGGCTACCCGGGCGCCGCCTGCGCCTGGGCTGCCGGGGCGTGACCTCATCGTTGGATGGTGGGGCTCGAGGGGCGAGGAGCACCATGTCGTACTCATGCCCCAGAGACATGAACTCTAGTCTCCCGAACCAAACTATGGTGCCAAGACGCAATGGTCGTATGGGGTCTGCCATCCAGGTCCTGCTGGGACGATGAAGCAAACACGCAGCGTCCCCTACCTGGCGCGCCAACTGTCGGTGTTTTGGAACCGGAGGTCCCTCTACCGACGAGTGAATTTGTGCTGCGTGCCCCTAATCCCGGATGGTAATGCAAAGATACACAAGATTTATACTGGTTCAGGCAATCGAGGCCCTACGTCCAGTCTGAGAGATCGATCTTATGTTCTTTGCATCGGAGTGCTCGTAGTAGGGGGTTACAGGCTGGGTGAGAGAGGGATCAAGCCCCAGGTCTCGGCGAGGGTGGTGCGGGCTGCTTGAGGTGTTGTTCTCAAGTAGCGTAGAAGTGTGTCGTTCTATCGGTGTGTTCATCTCTCCTTTTTTCCTCCCCCTATGAGGCCCAAGTCCTCTCCTTTTATAGTTGAAGGGAGGACGAAGGTAGTACATGTATCACTATGCGATGTAGTGTCAATAGAAGTGGCACGTCCGAACCCTGTGGCCCGTTCTGGTGGCGGCGTGGCCGTAGGAGCGATCTGTCCTTGGAATACTGGAGCGGCGTGGTTGTCCCATCAGGTCCTATGCGTTGTGGGAGCCCCGGGAATGTCTCGGAGCGGATGTGACGGTGAACGTGCAAGCCCTGGTGGACAGATTGTGCATGAGGCCGAGGCCTGGTTGGTGCCGAGGCTTGTACTGCGGTGGGGGTCTCGGCGGGCACGAACCCCGAGATTGCCGAGGCCCCGGTGTACAGTGCCGAGGCCTTGAGCGGGCAGCGGGTCGCGGGTGCAGCGTTAGGACACAGTGGCTGGTAACCCCCGTCACGCTCTATCCTAGGTGCTGATCATGGACACAGTGCTGGGACACAGTTGCCGGTAACCCCCGCCGTGCCTTGTCCCAGCTGGTACGGCGCTGATGCGACTTCGGGTCGCATCGGCCATTCTGTGACGTTGAGCCGCTGTCTGGCGGAGATTGCGGGAGTGGTTGAAAGTATTAATGAGACGTGACGCGCTGTCGGGAGGGTTGACCAAGGCGGGGGGCGACGGACCACGGATAAGCCGGCCCCGAGCGACACAGAGAATGAGGCCTCGCGCGAGACGGAGATCAGGCCCCTGGCCGAGGCCTCGTGCGAGAGGCCTCATGCGATACGGAGAACGCGCTTCCTGCCGAGGCCTTCCATGGAGAGCCTCGGGCAGGGCGAAGACGGCGTTCCTTGCCGAGGCCTCCCCTGGGGAGCCTCGCACGAAGCGGAGTTGGCGTCAGGATGCCGAGACTCCTGCTCTATAAGCGGGGGCGGCATGTCCGAGCCCTGTAGCCGGCCACTGTTGTGGTATGGTTGATGGAGTGGCCCCGTCCTTGTCATGTAGAGGTGACGCGCCGGTCGTACTTGATCTTGTGCGTCGTGGGGCTCCAGTACAGCTTGATGCAGGGCATGGCGGGCGTCGTGCTGGTCATCGTGCGATGACGTCGTAGGGAGCTGTGGCTCCGCAGACGGCGAGGCCGAGCCATCGTGGGGGGTTCGGTGGACATGGATCCTCAGGCTGCCGAGCCCCTGAAGCATACCGCCGAGGCCTTGGGGGGAATTATTGATCCTGGGTGCTGATTCCGAGGCCACAGTATCTCCGACGTGGCTCCCCACGCTACATTGTTCTCGGAGCAGGAGTTGGTAGCACAGTGAGGCATGGGCGTCAACTATGTGCTTTAGTGGTTAGCACAGTGGCAGGTAACTTCTGCCCAGTCCTGCCTCCTGTCCCGTCGGCCAGTCTGCTGTACTGTGCCGAGCATGCGGCCGATGTCAGGGGCAGCAGTTGGCTGAGTTAATGTGACACGATGTTTTGTCAGAGGGGCGGGTGAAGGAAGAGGCAGCGGAGTGCTGCCGAGCCTGCCTCGCGTGAGACGGAGAGTCGGTGGCCCGGCCGAGGCCCTTGGTGGGGGGTCGCTCGAGGCCAACGGTGAGGGGGCCTCAGGCGAGTCGGAGAATCGGCCGAGGCCAGCGGTGTTTAGCTGGTCTTGACTTTTACGAAGTCTAAGCAGCCGTTTTTTGGTTCTTGCTTAGGGTACCCCTTCTCACTGTATCCGACACAAAGGGATGCCCCATGTAGGCCATGTCGACTCCATGAACGACGAGCACGGGTCTCGGTCAGACATTTCTGACTGGAGCTCTTCAGACCCCGTCACTCGAGTCATCAAGGTAATACTACCGACCCTAGCTATTTCTTTATATAATCATTCATACATTCAGATGCGCATTCATTCCATACGCTCGTGCCCCCCGGACGATTCAGGCCCTAAACCGCCTAGGGGCTCAGGAACTAAAGCATCACACATGCGGCAAAATGCATCACAACGCTCTGTGTTGCGTCACGAAGCGGCAGTTGCCTCATTCAAACATGAGCAACGACCGACTGGGGTTCGAAGGCCAGCCCACGAAGGGCTCGAGGCCATCCCACGTCAAACAGAGATGAGCCCCATGCAGCCCTCGCCGAGTCTGCCCTAAAGCAGATAGGGTCATCTTAACCTTCTCGTTCAATCCTAAACCTCTCACAAAGCCCACAAAATCTCCATCTAGGGGAGGCCAGCAGGCCACCCGGGTCGGTCTCCGGAACGACCTAGGGATTTGTCGGGTTATAGGTAAAGGAGCAGTGGAATGTCACAAGAGGGCTATGCCAACCCTATCACGAACGATAGACCCGGATTCGACTCGATCATACCCGTTAGCGAGCTCATCAAGCACATCGCTCAAGCCCAAGCGATCGAGGCAAGCGACAAAGTTCAGCCCCTCTGGTTGTGAGAAACCGAGGACGGGGTAACACACACAACTCAAAACCAACCCCTACCAAAGCCCAACGGGGCTCGGGGGCTCAAGACACCCAAAACACCAGGGTCTATGACCCCAAACTCGCCCTATCCCTCGGCTACGCTTTGACTGCACACCAAATGCCTAGGTCTGCGACCCTAAACTCACCCCATCCCTTGGCAACGCCTCGACTGCACACCAAAATGCCTAGGTCTGTGACCCTGAACTCGCCCCATCAGGATCCATGAGCTCTGTCTCGCCCGATCCCAAAACTAACAGACTAACTGTCTCGGCTGAGTGGGTTGCATCGAGGCCAGGATCCATGACTCCGACTGCCCGATCCCACGGCGCACACCGACGCCAGGAACCACGAGCTCCGTCTTGTCTAATCCCTAAACTAACTACCTCGCCCTATCCCACGACGCACACCAACGCTAGGATCATGAGCTTTACCTCGCCCGATCCCAAAACTAAACGCCTCGGCTGTGCAACGACGCCTTGGTTGACAACTCCATCTCGACTAAAAAATACACACATGCCCACTGAAAAAACCCCAGATGATTCTGCCCGAATCGCTCGGGGCCTCGGGGGCTACACCAGCGGGTGCTCTCGCGCGCACCCACTGATGAAACAAAAACTTCCCCCGCTGACAACACAAAAACCCCCCAAACGATTCTGCCCGAATCACCCCGGGGCTACACTCGCGGGTGCGCTCGCGTGCACCCGTCGTCAAGACAAAAATCCCCTAGACGATTCTACCCGAATCGCCCGGGGGCTCGGGGGCTCCTGTCGGGTTCATAAACTCGGGGTCCCTCGTGGACCGGCTTTCCAACAAAGGCTCGGCCCAAGCAGACAATGCGCAACTCATGGGCCGGCCCAAGTACCTAAACGACAGGCCAGAAGGGCGATCCAATCACCGATTGGAAGGCCTAGCCGAGGAGAAACGACACCCATTTCTGACTCCGGCCCACCTCTCCGACCGGAGCGCTCGCTTAGGTCTCCAGCCTGCCTCCGTATGGTCTCTCCGACCGGAAGGCCTGGCCAAAACACTACTTTTGACTCCAACCCGCGTCTTCGACTGGGGATGCACCAAACCCCTGCTCACTGCTCTTCTCCAACTAGCGCATTCAGAGCCGACCGGGACTAACCGATCGGGGATGTCCGCTCGGTAAGGACCAGGGAATGGACAGAGAAAGTAAGGCAGGGCGTACAAGTCAAACCGCAATGCTAGGGACCATACCCTGCGACCCTCCTGGCACGATAGGACCCAAACAGTGTTGTAGGTGCCGATATTTTCCCCTACAGTATTGTGGGAGCCATTAACTCCCATACGGTAAGGCTCCCCTCATATGCCTCTGGGCATCAACAGTGTTGTTGCCGCTGGCATTTATCATACCAGGCGAACATAGTAAAACCCCTTGCATGTCTCCAGGTATCAACAGTGTGGCAGACGTTGACGTCTGCCATACCCGAAGAAGACAACACAACCTCCCACGTACATCTGACATCCAACAGTATTATGGGCGCCTACCATTATCATGTATCCATGGACGTGGGCAACAAGACTTAGCAGCAAACGTACTCATTCCCTCTCACTTGTAAGGCCATCCCCTTCATCTATAAAAGGGGATGCGCTTTCTTCCAATAGACAAATTCATCAGATCGATCAAGTTCGTTAGTACACAACCATAGAACCGCTAGGTTCGAACCACAAATACACACTTGAACACTTAGCTCATAGCGGGGCTCCCATCACTTTTGGCCCTTTCGACCGGAGTTCGACCGGACCTATTATACCTCTATCTTTCTCCCTCTTGTTTATAACCCCACCGTAAACTTCAAGCACATGAGCTCAGGAATAAAGTCACAGACCGACTTAAACTGGACGTAGGGCACGTTGCCTGAACCAGTATAAACCCTATGTCATTGAGTGCTAGGCCACCTCTGATCACAACGTACGACAAAACTACGAATATTTACGTGTGATTACTTTCAGCACCGACACTACTGAAGGATTGTAACCACTAGGTTACAACACCACTCGTATCTAGAGCTCTACCATACATACTCCAGATTAGATGGTAAGGAAGTATCCGACCCGATATTATCAGAGGCAATACAGGTGCTCATTAAGAAGCTAGTTTGGTGGAGCTCTGAGTATGTCTTCGGCTGCTACGCACACCGTAGCGAAGCTCTTTTATCTTCTCTCTCTCTTTTTTTCTGTCAAAGTGAACTAGGTTCAAGATTCATTGACTTCAACTTCTCAGTATGACGTAATCATCTCAAGAGTTTCCAGTAAAGCCTCCGACATAGGATTTCTAGCAAAAATGAAAAAAATCCATCTCCAATAGTTTCGAATCCCCCCTCCCAATCTTTTCACGTGCTTGCAAAAATAAACCGATCACGCAGATATTTCCCGTGTCTACCACACGCTGTATCATCGGCTAATCTAAAGGTGGAAGGACATGCTGAAAGAATAAAGAGTAGAAAAGATTTTTTATGCAAATTTACAAGATAAAAAGAATATATAAAGTGGTTAAGATAATTTAGAAATAGTATAGAATTTCTGATGTAAAATTGTCTTTTATATTTTAGGAGTAAATTATTGAAAACTGTTGGAGATTATCTTATTTTTTTTAATAATTTTTGACGAGTTGAAAAACTCTACGGTTTTGGAAAGAAATTGTCTGTAACTCTTGGAGATGCTCTCGCACAAGAAACGAAGCATTTTTTTTAAAGAAGACCAAGCATTTAGAGCCGTGTCAACCGTGATGTAAGTACTCAGCGAACATCTGATCTCGCGAAGTATACGCGAGAACAGGAAGCAGCAGCTAAAGAGACAACTCAGGGAACTTGTGCATATCATCATTCCCTCAAAAAAACTTGTGCATATCAGCATTTTTTTTCTTTCTGAGCAACACGAGTCGCTGTCAGTATGTCACGGCGTCACTTCACCTGGGGTGCTCACAGGCTGGGCCGCGTACGGTCCCCTGGCGAGCCGGCCCGCGTGGCGCCCATGTTGCCGACGGCCCGTCGGACCCTCCGCGTTCCGCCCAGCAGTCCACTTGGGTCGTGTGGGCGCCTTGGCATTCTCCCCGGTGGTGATCCGGTCTCGCGATCAGCCGACCCCCGCGTCCCCGGCGCACGTGAAGACGCGTCCGGTGTGGAATAGAACGGAGGGGGCAGGGCAGCGGACGTCCAACTAAACCCAGCTGCCGTCGTCGGCCCAACTCGCACATGCACCGGCTGGGCGAACGGATAACCGATAAAGTAAAGTCGCTGCGCGTGCGCCGGCCACAGCGTTGCCGCCGTCTCCGCGACTGTGCCGGGCGGAGCACCATACGCGGGTGTCTGATGTCTCCTTTTCGTTCGAGACTGGGCACAGAGTTCAGCTTCGTCGGAGATTGAACCAGTCCGATCCGTTTCTTCACCTTTTGCAGCGACGGCGACGTGCCGGCGTTGCGTGGAGGCCTCGTTCCCTCTAGAAACAAATCCCGGCGAGGGTTGTTCGGATACGGTCGACGGTTTACCGTTCTCGGCACGCGATCGGGCGAGGTCGCGAGGATGAGGGAGTCGGAGTCGGATGGTCAGCGGCTTGCCTAGCGTGCTGCTGGCTCTTATCCGAAACTTCGGATGATGAGATGAGATGGCCATAATCTTGGTTTCGTATCCATCGACGTGGACCCGTCCGCACGCGCGTCTCCGGGACGTCACGCACGCATCATATCGGCGGCTCGGCGCGCTCCCACTGCCCACTGATGCACAAATCATGGGCCCTTACCGAAATGCTCGCGACGTGTTTGCCGGATGCAGCACCACCGAGTGCCGGAATTTTCGTACCAGGTGACGATGCCAGGCTGAAGCACGTGCTTGACCGTGCTAATTCGGCGGGAGCGGTGCGGGGTGTCTCTGTCTTTAACTAGAGCTGGCGAGCTGCTGATGGCGTGTTAAGCGCTGGCATATGAGTATATGACTCTGGTAGCCTCGCATGATATGGATTGTTAGGGAACCGAAAGAGGGATCGGATGCTAGTAGACTCCAAGCAAACTGTGTCACGTCACATGCATACGCGTCCGCAGCGTCACACGACTAGTTGTAGCCCTTGATTCCGTGACTTGCATGCCTTGTGTTCTCAGATGAATCGATTCCGCGAGAGTCATAAGCAAACATCCTTCTGAATTCTGGCTGCTTTCGCTAATCCGAAACAGGGATATGCATGTACGAGCGATCGGGAGGTAAAGGTAATCATTCCAGGTCGTCGGCGTTGAGCGCTCCGCTGCCGTGCTGATCAACTGTTCGGTCGGTTCGTCGGTGCACGTATATATATCCTGTGGCTGTGGCGTCCGGGGTAGCTTAAATGCTTAATCAAACAGGTTATCTGCCGACCTGCGCTGCATCCGCTTACATCACCTCGCCTGCCGCCTTAACGACGTCATTTTCACCTAACTGTTTCCCGCTGTGCCGCCTCTTCATGGATATGCACGAGGACCGACATTGTAGGAGCATGCTATTATCATCTCTTGTTCTTCTATTAAAAAAACTGGATATACAAGCATGCCAGTTGCAGGTCAGATTAACAAATCAATTCATGCACCTCACAGTCATCGCAACGACCCGAGCTTTTCCCAGCGTTTGCCTGAAGCAGCAAGCAGCTAGCACAAGTCTGTTCTCCTGGAATATACTGGGTCAAGAGGAGAGCTGACGAACCAAGCGAATTACGTTCAGAATTGACTGATCAAGAGATAAGCACCGTGAATGCCTGCGTAACTGAAGCTTTCCTCCTGAACATCGACAGCCTTCCAGGATGCTTCCGCAGACCACAACGAGGTCGGGAGCAGACTCACCTGCCGCGGCCGCGCCGCCGTCAAAGTTCAGCAGCGCAGACGTTCTCGCGGGGGTGTCCAGTATTGGAGCTTTCGCCGGTCCAAGATTTCGAGCAAATCCCTGTTGGGTAGAAGAGATTTCCTGGCGACCGCTGACTCGGTGACAAGTGAGAACATTCCGAGTCAGGTGGGGAGCAGAGCCGATTGGAAGTTTGGAACAGTGCAATTCGACCCAGGCCGCGTTTAGTTCCACGCAGAATCGGCGCCGCCGGAATTCTCCGGCTGTAGCATTCGTTTGTATTTGGTGATAATTGTCCAATCGTTGATTAATTAGGCTCAAAACGTTCGTCTCGTAAAGTACAACCAAACTGTGCAATTAGTTTTTGATTTCGTTAACATTTAATACTCCATACATGTACCGCAAATTTGATGTGACGAAAAATCTTTTTTTTACATAGTGCCAAAGTTTGAATTTTGGTGGAACTAAACATGACCCCAGCAGCTGGAAATGTAGCCAACCAAATGCCCGAATATGGTTTGGTGGCTTGGTGCATACCGTATCAATTCGGCTGTCCGGCTGCTCCTGCATGGTACATGCCGTAACAGCATGGAATTAATGGAGAATATTGGCACATTCCCATCTCCATTCCCGTAGTTATTACAACCATCAATTGCCCCTTTTATTTGTGAATAATAGCCAGTACCTAGTAGTACTAATTTTGAGTATTTTATGGAGGTGTTTGGTTTTTTAGTTGTTTCTAAAATTCATATAACATCGAATGTTTAGATACTAATAAAAAGCATTAAATATAGATTAATTACAAAACCAATTACATAGATGGAGGCTAATTTGCGAGACAAAATTTTTAAGCCTAATTAATCCGTCATTAGCATATATTTACTGTAGCATCACGTTGTCAAATCATGGACTAATTAGGCTTAAAAGATTCGTCTCACAAATTAGTCGAAGTTGTGCAATTACTTTTATAATTAGTCTATATTTAATACTCCATGTATATATCTAAACATTCGACGTGATAGAAATTTTAGGAGCTCCTGTAGTATGCAAACAGGCCCTATTTTTCATGCGCCTCAAGTAACTTCAAGCATTTGTTTAGAAGATCGGCAACTTTCTTATAAAAAAGTATCGGCAACTCCTATTGGCAATCTTATACTAGGATTCCAATATAGTAATATGTGTCCACTCCGCTTCAAATTAGAGGTGTTTTAATTTTGTCCTAATCTTAAACTTATCTGATCATAATGACTTGAGTTTATAGAAAATATATGAACAAATACCTATCTAACAACCACGCTATTAATACATTTTCATGGTAGACTTAATAAAATTAATTTGACCTTGTAAAATGTTAGTACGACCTTTTTTATATAAATTTGGTCAAAATCGGAGAGGTGTAACTCACTGGTTAGAACAAATCCAAAATGAATACCATTTATAATAGAGGGAGTATAAGAAGAAAACCACTTAAGCAACGTCAAACACTTCTAAATAGGTTGACTAGGACGTCTAGTAGTTTTTTAAAGAAGGGTAAAGTACACTTTTCTAACTTTCAACTCATGTCGAAGTTCGATTTTTAACCTCCAACTATAAAACCGGTTAAGAAACACCCTCCAACTATTAAAACCGAACAAATTTGGTCCTCAGCTTGTTTCAAAAGGGTTTTCTATTTTCGGAAGGCGCCAAAGTTTTATATTATTTTTTGAGCATTTTAACGTTCTCAAATGAAACAACTCAAAACCACAAAGTTGTAGATCTCATTGAGAGCTACAACTTTGGTATAAAAAGTATTTTCATTTAACTCCATATAAATAATATATTAGTGCTCTAATGCGGCAAGCACTAGTACACGATAGTTATGGTGCTGAAATTTTATATTATTTTTTGAGCATCTTACTGTCCTCAAATGAAAAATATTAAAACTATAAAGTTGTAGATCTCATCGAGGTCTATAATTTACATATAAAAATTATTTTCATCTGACATCGTATTGAAGGGTTATGATTTTTGAAAATTTGAGTCTCGCCACAGTATTGTTTTGTTGCGCGACGAGACTCAACTTTCGAAAAATCATAACTCCTCAATAGGCCATCGGATGAAGATAATTTTTATATGTAAATTATAGACCTCGATGAAATCTACAACTTTATAGTTTTAATTTTTTTTTTCGGTTGAGGACAGTAAGATGCTCAAAAAAAATAATAAAAATTTTCAGCACCATAATAATCGCCTACTAGCGCTTGCCGCATTAGAGCACTAATATATTATGTGTATGGAGTTAAATGGAAATACTTTTTATACCAAAGTTGTAGCTCTCAATAAGATCTACAACTTTATAGTTTTGAGTTTTTTATTTGAGGACATTAAGATGCTAAAAAAATAATATAAAATTTTGGCTCCTCCCGAAAATAGAAAATCGTTTTTGAAACTAGTCGATGACTAAATTTATCCGGTTTTGATAGTTGAAGGATGTTTCTTAATCGATTTAGGTTGAAAATCGAACTTCGGCATGAGTTAAGGGTTGGAAAAACGTACTTTACCCTTTAAAGAACCAAGACCGAAACACAAAGTCAAATCAGTGCTTGCCTCTTTATGAAAGTTACCTCTAAAAAAGTGAAAGTTACATCTGTGCAGCTAATTCTAGTCCCGATCGCCAAATCAAATTTACGCCTTCAGGGCATTGCCAACCAAAGTTACATATACTCTACCCTGCATCACGTCATTGAGAAGAAACTGATACTGCCTTTCCAATAGATATATAGTCCGTTTGGATGACTGGAGCTGTCTGCTTCCTCCTCACAAAACATTGTTCATCTAATAGCTAGAACATTATTTTTCTTTCACAATAAATTAGCCGAAAATTGCCTACAGTTGAAGATGAGTAAAGGATGTTTATACTCGATTGTCGATACCGTTCGTGGATTAAAAAAAGCTTAGAAAAAAGGATAATACTGGAGTGTTCGGGGAACCTTGTGCTGCCGTCCTAGGCTCCTAGCATGGACGCCGGATGGGGAGTGCCGCGTTCTTCGGTAAAATACAGCGGCGTGCGCGGGCCGAACACGAGAAAATATCGCGACCCGGACGGCAGAAGCGCATCATCAGCTTCAGCTGCTCCTGCGGATAAGCTTGAAAATCCCTTTCTTCCATGGTCTTTTCCGCCCTAATTTATTGCCTTCCAGCGTAGCACCCCAGCCCAGCCCACGCTGGCATGCGCGCCCACCCCGCGGTTTCCCGGACTCCGCCGTTTCAAACTCGCGCCGCGGCCCGGGTCCACGCGCCAGGCCACGCTCCTCCTGTCCTCCACCTCGACATCGGCCACTCGGCTCCGGCATCGAACTCCAGCAGAGGCCAGCCGAGCACTCGCTATAAAGCATGCCTTCCCCTCCTCGTTCTCGAGGCCAAACTCAAAACAAGAACCTGATAATCGAACTTCAGCCCCGTAGAAGGAATTTGAAAAGCAAACGTACACCTCTGAGAGTTCAACTACTGGAGCTGGAATGGCAACGCCCAAGCTGTCCCCGGTCTCGCCGGTGCGGCAGGACGACAAGCCGTGCGCACCATCCTCCTCCTCGTCGTCGACCGTTCTGAGGGTGCAGGACGCGTCCGCGGCCGAGGCGTACGAGCAGTACCTGCGCCTGCCGGAGCTGTCGAGCCTGTGGAAGGCCCGGTGCTTCCCGGAGTGGGCGGGCGAGGGCCTGGTCAAGCCGGCGCTGCAGGCGCTCGAGGTCACCTTCCGCTTCGCGTCCCTCGCGCTGTCCGACCCGCGCGGGTATGCCAGCCGCCGCGAGCTCGCGCGCCGGCTCGAGCTCCCTCGCGGCGCGGGAGGTGGAGCTGGTGTCCGCGCTCTGCGAGGGCGACCGGAGCGCGCCTCTCGCCGAGCTGAGCGCCTCCGGGGGCGTGCTCCCGCGGGAGCGCAGCGCGTCCGAGGTGTGGCAGCTGCCCGGGAGCGCCGCGGCCGTCGTGTGCCAGGTCAGCGAGGCCAGCCTGCTCCCGCGCCTCGCCGCGTGGGACAAGTCCGAGACGCTCGCGGCCAAGATCATGTACGCCATCGAGAGCCAGATGCAGGGCTGCACCTTCACGCTCGGCCTCGGCGAGCCCAACCTCGCCGGCAAGCCCGTGCTCGAGTACGACCGCGTCGTGCGCCCGCACGAGCTGCACGCGCTCAAGCCCAGGCCAGCGCCGGAGCCCAAGTCTGGCTACCGCAACCGGGAGCTCGAGACGCTGTTCACCATGTACCAGATACTCGAGTCATGGCTGCGCGCCGCGTCGCAACTCCTCACCCGCCTCAACGAACGGATCGAAGCCAAGAACTGGGAGGCGGCGGCCAGCGACTGCTGGATCCTGGAGCGCGTGTGGAAGCTGCTCGCCGACGTCGAGGATCCTCCACATGCTGATGGACCCGGACGACTTCCTGCGGCTCAAGAGCCAGTTCGCTGTACGAGCGGCTCCGGGGTCTGACGTGTCGTTCTGTTTCCGGTCCAGGGCGCTCCTGCACATCGCTAACACTACCAGGGACCTCAAGAAGCGTGTGCCCTGGGTGCTCGGTGTCGAGGTGGACCCCAACGGCGGCCCACGGGTGCAGGAGGCGGCCATGAAGCTGTACCACAGCCGTAGGCGCGGTGAGGGCGAGGAGGCAGGCAAGGTGGAGCTGCTCCAGGCTTTCCAAGCAGTGGAGGTGGCCGTGAGAGGATTCTTCTTCGCGTACCGGCAGCTCGTGGCGGCGGTGATGGGCACGGCGGAGGCGTCGGGGAACCGGGCGCTGTTCGTGCCGGCGGAGGGGATGGATCCGCTCGCCCAGATGTTCCTCGAGCCGCCCTACTACCCCAGCCTGGACGCCGCCAAGACGTTCTTGGCGGATTACTGGGTTCAGCAGTTGGCGGGGGCCTCTGTTCCGTCAAGACAAAGCTAGCTGAAACGGCGAAATGGCGCGGCTGGATAGCGACCGAATCGCGCAGTTTTGCAGGCCTGAAGATATATATACGCATGCATCGTAATTTCGTTGTGGCCTTGTGCTGATAGAGTGATTCATTTCATAGCGATCATGTACTAGTGTACTAGTACATGTAGCACTAGATTCTCTTACTATCATTGTGCAATGCTTTGTGTTGTGTTCTACATAGAGAGATTGATTCAGTTAGACGGCATTTGTAACTATAGGCAAGCATTTCAATTGGGCACTGTGTATATATGGAACTTTTGTAAATACGTGTAGATCGTTTCATGTATTGAACTGACTGAATTTTGTTGATCGATCCAATATGAAGACTGGAGCAAATTCAGGACCCAGGAATCAGGCCTACACTGTAGCGCAGAAGCCAGAAATCAAAACCTAAGAACACCATCAACGAAGATCTCATAGAAACTCTACAGAAATTTCACAGAAATTAGTCAATTTCAGTGAAAAAACGTGGGAATAGAAAAAAAAAATCGGGCAAACAGGGTCCTAATATGTTGCCATGCAAATCGATTTGGACCCGTTTAGGCGTTTCAGCAATGTTACCGAGTTCGATTGGACTTTGAGCCAAATCGCCCGAGCAAGTGCTCTTTTTTGTTAGAGAAAGTTGATAGGGATGTTGTTTGTTTTCGCTATAATCATCGTACAGTGGAGAGTTTTTTATTCTCGATCGTACTATTTCAAAGTTTTGAAATAGGACAAGAAAAAGCAAAAATAATCAAACCATTTGGTGAGTTTTTCGTTTTTTTTTCAACGAGGATCTGATTATATAAGCAGAAACAAATATGGGCTAAGGTGGCCAGATTCATTGTCGAACCAACGTGCCAAAACTTAAGCTACCATATCTACTTTAATGTTGGTTTCAGAAAAGCATGCAATTCTAGGGTCAACCTTACATATAGATATATTTGTGTTTCGTGCTAGTCTACCCTCTTGGATTACGCGTGTGACTTTCACGTGTGACATTATAGTTGGGGCATATATGACTTATTATTATCCCTTCTGACTAATTTCTCCTTATAGCACTCTCAATGCCTAAGCTACTATTAGTTCTAAGTGCAGTAATTATCATGCTACGTAAGTGATTTGCGCTAGTCTACCCTCTTGGATTACACGTGTGACTTTCACGTGTGACATTAGTAGGGGCATATATGACTTATCTCTTCTGACTAATTTCTCCTTATAGCACTCTCAATGAATAAATTGCATAATTTCTAAGTGCATTAATTATCATGCCACGTAAGCGATTCGCTGATATGGCATAAGATTTATCAAAGAGATAGGGGAAAAACAAAGAAACCGTTTTTAAGGAAGAAACCAGGTAATGGAGACGGAGATCCCGATCTTCCGTCAGGTGAAGGTAACTATCGTTGTGGCGGAGAATGACACACCGATCCGGCTTTAGATCGAAAGATCAAACCCTGCAATCTTAGCACCACAGCTCCTCTGGTTATCAACCAAGTCACGGAGCAGGTTGACCTCGCCAAGAAGGCTAATCCCTGCCTGCGCAACGAAGAACACAAGCAAGAACAAGAAAGAACACAACCAAATTACAGATGGATGATTATCTTATGAAGTTAGGGTCTCACAAACCGATGAACGGCGAAACTATTCTTGACAGAATAATCTAAGCAAAACCCAAACCCTAATGGAGGGGCGGCGTCTGTTTATGAAGACTCTAGGGTCGTGCAAGACCCCTGGACGTGCCTCTAATGGGCACAAACATGATACACGGTCCAACGGACCAAAAGACGGTGTCGCAGCACCCTGGCAGATTCTGGACGCTAACTTGTTTCGACGATTCCCGTTGATTCCGAAGAGCTTTTGACGTTAGACCACTTGGATTGGCTTCCTTATCAAATTAGCTTTCCATCCATATGTGGATCGTCGAAAACGGAGTCCAGATGCGTCCTAGATGACCAGTTTAAGGCAGACTGGTCCTGGAGGCCGAGGCAGACTCGAATTCTTGTTGGACTGGGCCTCCGGCTTATGTTGGACGTCTTTGCTGGTCATCATCACCTCCACCACTTCCTCTAAGTCCTTCATGACCCTCTCTAATGTTGCTAAGCAAGATAACATCATTAGGTAGTAGTCTATTCTCAAAAGTATGAAAAGTATCGCTTAAGAACGAGCTAACCTCTAAATTGAGTTATCGCTTTCGAGCCTGGGTCATGGGACCTTGCATGACGGTTGGAGGATCAGCGGGTACCTCTGAAGAAGTGATGTCCTCATCACCAGGTATTTCCCGTGCACCGAGGTGAGAAGAAATCATCCAAGGCCACCTTGGATAGGTCAGCTTGGTTTCTGTCGTCTCCGTCCGGATTCTTCTGGCTAGAGTGGGCATCGAAAGAGGAGGAGAAGACTCTCATCGCCGGCCATGAACTGACTTCATCGATGTCGATGTCGACATCGTGCGGAGGCCTAGCTCTACTTACGAGTGCCACCACCTCAAGGCGTATGGCGCCTCCTCATGTAGGAGCACACCGTGTCGCTGTTTCGCTCTGTCTGGTGCCCCACTCGTTCTTGCCTAATGCTGACGACCACATGGCGGACACATCACATGTCGAGCTAGACGCTTGCATAGCAGCGTCCTTGCACCATCATTCGGTCGTGGCCGCCATGTGCCAATGGCGCACAGACCGTGTGTGCCACCGCCCGCGCATAGTGGCCAGCGCCGCCATCCCACTCTCGAGCCGCTAGCCGTCGACGCTTAGTTGCTCGCCATCGACCTCATGTTGAGTCATCGACCCATCACCCTGAAAGGTCATAATGGCTAGAGGGGAGGGGTGAATAGCCTATAAAAATTTCTACAACAACACTTAAGCCAAGTGGTTAGACAATTATGAAGCGAAGCGAGTGTTGCGCTAGCCTACGCAAAATGCAAGCCTTCTATCCATAATTCTAGTTATCTATGACCTCTATATCACACAAGAGGATAAGTCACTACCACTAAGTTAGTGAGCTCTGAAAGACTAACTAAAGAGCCTCACTAACCACTAAACAAGACATAAGCTAGCTCTCAAAATTAATTACACTAAAGAGCTTAGCTACACTAGGAATGTAAATACAAGAGAGGTAGTGATGTTTATACCGCTATGGCTAGAGATAATCAATCAATCATAATGAATACCAACGAAATCCTCGGAGACAAGATGACACAAGATTTTTCATCGAGGTTCACTTGCTTGCCGGCAAACTAGTCCCCGTTGTGGCGATTCACCCACTCGGAGGTTCACGCGTAAATAGGCATCACACGCCCTACCCACAATCGGATGCCGCACAACCAACACAAGATGGGGATCACACAAGCCATGAGTAATCTACTAGAGTACCTTTTGACTTTTCGCCAGGAAAAAGGTCAAGAACCACTCATAATCACCAAGATCGGAGCTGGAGACAAACACCACCCTCCGCTCGATGATCCTCGCTGCACCAAGCCATCTAGGTAGCGGCAACCACTAAGAGAAACAAGCAAATCCCGTAGCGAAACATAATCACCAAGTGCCTCTAGATGCAAACACTCAAGCAATGCACTTAGATTCACTATCAATCTCACAAAGATGATGATTCTATGATGGAGATGAGTGGGAGGGTTTTGGCTTAACTCACTAGGTTGCTATGTCAATGAAAATGACCAAGAGAGTGAGCACGAGCCGGCCAAGGGGCTTAAATAGGAGCCCCTCGAAATATAGCTATTGGGCTCCTCGCTGCACAAAAAACGAGGTGACCGGACGCACCGGTTGAATCGCCTGGACTCACGGCCTTAGCGTTCGGTCCACGGATTCAAGCCACGTGTCCCTGAGTTTGAACGTTAGCCACACGATGCCAACGGCTAGTAGCCGCCCCCCGCGCTTTATGTGGCGACCGGACGCGCGCGACACCGACCGGACGCGGCCACCCGGCGTCCGCTCACGCGAACCCACACACTCACCAAACCATGACCGGACGCGCCAATCCCTTCACCTGACGCTGCATCACTGCATGTTAGGTCAACTCCAGAGAGGTTCTAGAGCCGCCCATACACGACCGGACGCGTCAAGTCAACGATGACCGAAAGCGCCCCAGCGTTCATTTCTGCCTTCCTCGCAAAAATACTTGCGTTAGTGTATGTCAGCAGGTGACCGAACACACCCCCTATGCATCTGGTCCATCTTTCTCTTCCATGTCCGGTCAAAGGACCAAGGACGACCTTTACTGTGCGCCACTGACCGAACATGGGGCAGAGTCCGGTCACTGCGCAACACCTCCTTTTGATCCCAAACTTCACCACCCTTGCTAAAATGTGCTAACCACCAAGTGTTTCACCTTGTGCACATGTGTCAGCATATTTTCATAAACATTTTCAATGGTGTTAGCACTCATAAGAATCTGAATGCATATGTAATGAGTTAGAACATATAGTGGCACTTTGATAACCGTATTTCACGACGAGTTTCACCCCTTTTAATAGTATGATTATCTATCCTAAATGTGATCACACCCACTGGGTGTCTTAATCACCAAAACAAAATGGCCCAATGAATTTCACCTTTGCCTTGAGCCTATTTTATTTTTCTCTTTCTTCTTTTCAAGCCTGAGCTCTTGATCATCACCATGGCTATCACCACCATCATCGAGATCTTCAACATTTGCTCCACCACTTCGAATGTGCTACCCTATCTCATGATCACTTAGAGTAAAAGGGTTACCATATAGGGTTTCATCAATTCATCAAAATCAAACTAGAGCTTTCACACCCCCGCTTGCCTGTAATTCGTGTGAGGCGGGAGAAGATTGGATAGATTTTTATCTAGACCCACTTATAGGAATATGGCATAAGGGCCAATAGTTTCGCGATATGGTGTCTTGTGGTTCGGTAATGCTACGAAGCAAGTGTCCGTTTGGATGGACAGACTGCTCCGCGCTCCGCGCTCCCCGCCTGTGCCGCTCGCTTCGTGCACCTCGCCCGCCCACGCCGTTGCTTGCTCCCACCCGCACACCGTTGCTTGCTCCCACCCGCATTGTTGCTTGCCCCCACTTGCACCGCTCGCTCAGCGCTCCCCACCTGCCCGCGCCATTGCTCGTTGCTACCCGCACAGATTCGCCCTCGGCGTCGTGTGCCCCGCCTACTGTGGTCGTCTCATAGGGCCGCCTCCACTGCGCCGCTCGACCATGTTGTACTTGAAGGGACCGTGACGCCTAAGAAGAGGGGGTGAATTATACAACTTAAAATTCTAACTCTAAACTATGGTCTCTTTTTCTAACCTTAGCAAAATCTATGCAAAAGATAAATTATCTAAATGAGCAACTACGATTTTGCTAGTATGTTGCTATCTCTACCGCAAAAAGGAGTAATACAATCAATGTAAATACGGAAGCTAAAAAGCAAGGTAGAGATATACAAACTCCCGTCGAGGACTCCGGTATTTTTACCGAGGTATCGAGAAGCGCGCAAGCTTTTCCCTAGTCCTCGTTGGAGCTCCTCGCAAGGAATCTCTCGCAAGGGCCAAGCTTCTGGTCGGGTAACTCCATAGATAGCCTCGGGTCTTTCCCACATGCAAGTGGGTCTCCGTCGTGCCGTCCGGCAAGCCTCTCCCAGATGCTTCCTACCGTCTTCACTATCAAGCTTCCGGCCGAAACACCGCGGGCCTTGTTCCCTTCGGTTATACGGTGGCGGCCACACCACAAACGCAGTTGATGTAATCTCGCAAGACTATAAGCCCCTCCGATGTACAACAATAGTGCGCGCAAGCACCGAGTGGTAAGAGGTATGCAAACCTCACTAAACACTAGACCTAAACCTAGAGCAAGCGCATAAGCGGTGGTCTAATCAACCTAAGCACTTCGCAAAGTACCTACGCTAATCACCTAATAAAACACTAAGCACTATGCAAGTGGAGATCACTAAAAAGATGTATCAACACTCTTGGTATGTTTTCTTAGCTCCACACACTTCAAATGGTCGGTTGAGGGGTCTATTTATAAGCCCCACTGAGAAAATAGCCGTTGGGGACGAAATCCTGCTTTTCTGCTACTGACCGGACACTGAGGTCGTCCTAATTGAACGCGTCCGGTCGTCCCGACCGTTGGAGCCGCGATCCACTGATCGGACGCTGCCAGCGTCCGGTCACATGCCACCAGACGTGCCCGGTCGTAGTATCGCCGCTCTGGAACCTTTCTGTACTCGACCGGACTCTGCTGTTCTTTGTCCGGTCGGTTTGCCTCCAGCGTCCAGTCCAGCGTCCGATCGTTGCTACTGACCCCCTGTTTGCTGAGCCTCTTGATCAAAGCGTCCAGTCACTCTCTGCCAGCGTCCGGTCACCTCTGCGAGCTCGTTTCTTCGCGATCTTGCATCCGGCTTGTTGCTATCTTCGTGCTGGGACTTTACTTGATATCTTGAGTCTTCTCTTGTGCTTCTAGGGTCTTGCTTAAGGTGTTGATCATCGGATCATCACGTCGCCTTCGCCCAAGTTACGTTTTGTACTATATTGGACTACAAAACAATCACTTGCAAATTCATTAGTCCAATTTAGTTGTGTTGGTCATCAAATACAAAAATCCAAAATAAATGGGCCAATGGTCCATTTTCCTTTCAGCACTGAAAGCGTATGTTGTAAATGTATGTGTCAAATGTTTCAAATGTTCTTGAGGTATGTCGTATTTGTTGCAATGGCTATATACGTATGTTGCAAGTGCTTTTATCTGAATGTTGCATATGCTGCATACGTATGTTCTAAATGTTTTATCTGCTTCAGACGTATGTTGTAGCTAGTGTTTTTATGTTGCAAGTATTTTATGAGCAGACGCATGTAGTCCCCGTGATACAGCAAGCGTAGGAGAAGAGCAGGCAGCAGCGGACACGTGCAGTAGGCGATACGGCGCAGCTGCAGAGCAGGTAGCAGCAGGCAGGGATGAAAACGGATCGGATACGAACGGATATCACTCATATTATATTTGTTTTCATATTTCTATTCGGATTCGAATTCGGACACGGATAGCGTTCGAATACATATACGAATACGGATTGACTTGGTTACGGATACGAATAATGAGTATCGAATACGGTATGAATTGGATTCGGAGAAGGTCGGATACAAATATCTATTCGGATATTGAGTAAAAGCAGCATATATATATATCATACGTGCGCAAACCATTACACCACTCTATGAGTACATAATCCATCTAGATTAAGCCGAAAGACTAAAGAGTAAAGCAACAAATAAGATAAAGATACAGATACATCATACATCAAACATCATACAAGCACCAATCTTCGCGGCATGAGTAGAAATAGCCAAGCTCATGGCTTCTTGGGTCTCATGGAGTCATGGTCATGGATTCAAGATCTACAATCCTTATATAGGTCATTTTTCATTTGAGAAATTTTGAACAAAATGTAGTTCAAATTTCAAAGTGTGTGACATAGTTTTAGAAAGTCTATATGAGATTCAAGAATTAGTGACTAGTGTTTGATAAAACTTTCTCAAATGGGAAAATGAGCTATGTAACAATTGTAGATTTTTCTGAGATGATCAAACTTGGTATTCAGAGTGTTTTCATCTGAGGTCATTTAGTGTCTCATTTGAGCAAGTTTGACCAAGTCAAATTTGGTCAAATGAAAAAACAACACTTTGACTCTAGTATTATGAACTCTAAATTACTTCAAATTGAAAAGTTTTGAATACCAAGTTTGTTAAACTCATCAAGATCTACAATTGTTGTTTTGGTCAACTTTCCATTTGAGAAAGTTTGGATGGTTCAAATTTGTGATTTTTAAATTTTGACGCCTACAAACTAGTTTTTGGAACCCTAGATGGTCTCAAATTCAAAAGTTTTGAATACCAAGTTTGTTCAGCTCATCAAGATCTACACTCCTTATATAGGACATTTTTTTATTTGAGAAAGTTTGAATAAAATATAGTTCAAATTTCGCAAGTGTGTGACATAGTTTTAGAAAGTCTATATGAGATTCAAGAATTTGTGACTAGTGTTTGATAAAACTTTCTCAAATGGGAAAATGAGCTATGTAACAATTGTAGATTTTTCTGAGATGATCAAACTTGGTATTCAGAGTGTTTTCATCTGAGGTCATTTAGTGTCTCATTTGAGCAAGTTTGACCAAGTCAAATTTGGTCAAATGAAAAAACAACACTTTGACTCTAGTATTATGAACTCTAAATGACTTCAAATTGAAAAGTTTTGAATACCAAGTTTGTTAAACTCATCAAGATCTACAATTGTTGTTTTGGTCAACTTTCTATTTGAAAAAGTTTGGACGGTTCAAATTTATGATTTTTAAATTTTGACGCCTACAAACTAGTTTTTGAAACCCTAGATGGTCTCAAATTCAAAAGTTTCGAATACTAAGTTTGTTCAACTCATCAATATCTACAATCCTTATATAGGATATTTTTTCATTTGAGAAAGTTTGAACAAAATGTAGTTTAAATTTTACAAGTGCGTGATATAGTTTTAGAAAGTCCATATGAGATTCAATAAATTGTGACTAGTGTTTGATAAAACTTTCTCAAATGGGAAAATGAGCTATGTAACAATTGTAGATCTTGCTGAGATGATCAAACTTGGTATTCAGAGATTTTTCATCTGAGGTCATTTAGTGTCTCATTTGAGCAAGTTTGACCAAGTCAAATTTGGTCAAATGAAAAAACAACACTTTGACTCTAGTATTATGAACTCTAAATAACTTTAAATTGAAAAGTTTTGAATACCAAGTTTGTTCAAATCATCAAGATCTAAAATTGTTGTTTTGGTCAACTTTCCATTTGAGAAAGTTTGGACGGTTCAAATTTGTGATTTTGAAATTTTGACGCCTATAAACTATTTTTTGGAACCCTAGATTGTCTCAAATTGAAAAGTTTTGAATACCAAGTTTGTTCAGCTCATCAAGATATACAATCATTGTATAGGCCATTTTTTTATTTAAGAAAGTTTGAATAAAATGTAGTTCAAATTTTCACAAGTGTGTGACATAGTTTTAGAAAGTCTATATGAGATTCAATAATTTGTGACTAGTGTTTGATAAAACTTTCTCAAATGGGAAAATGAGCTATGTAACAATTGTAGATATTGCTGAGATGATCAAACTTGGTATTCAGAGATTTTTCATCTGAGGTCATTTAGTGCCTCATTTGAGCAAGTTTGACCAAGTCAAATTTGGTCAAATGAAAAAACAACACTTTGACTCTAGTATTATGAACTCTAAATGACTTCAAATTGAAAAGTTTTGAATACCAAGTTTGTTAAACTCATCAAGATCTACAATTGTTGTTTTGGTCAACTTTCTATTTGAGATAGTTTGGATGGTTCAAATTTGTGATTTTTAAATTTCGACGCCTACAAACTAGTTTTCGGAACCCTAGATTGTCTCAAATTGAAAAGTTTTGAATACCAAGTTTGTTCAGCTCATCAAGATCTACAATTTTTATTTTGATCATTTCTCCATCCAAGGTCGTTTGAACTTAAACGGATAGTATCCGGACGGATATATCTGTTTTTTTACTCGGATTATCCGTATCCGCCGGATACCGACGATATCATATTTGTATTTGATATCCGTGTAAACTATCCATTTAAGTATCCGTATCCGGAAAAAAATCCGAATATCCACATAATTATCCATTTAAGTGTTCATATTTGTTCGGTCGAACGGACGGTCGGATAAATATCCGTACCATTTTCATCCATAGCAGCAGGTACGGGCGGGCGGGCGTCGTAGCTGTAGGCGCAGCTGCTTGCGTGGGCATATGGACGCGCGCGTCTATCTAAACGTCTGAGCGCTAGCTTAGACCTCCTGTGGTTATATGGGTCATTTGTCTTACCACAAATAATATCTCCTAAAATTATTTGGATATCTAACATCTTATATTCTCCGGTGGACGGAGTAGAAACTGCTGTGTGATTTCCATAATGGGAATGCCCTTACAATCTTTTCAACGATGAAGAAAGCACGATTACCTGCCAGTTATAATAAGAAATATCAAATCAAACTACGTCTTTCTAAAAAAACACTACATCTTTGTTTAAGAGCTAAGATTTACATGTTTGGGAACTGGCCCATCCGCCCATTCGTGTATAAACTTCTGCTGCACGGACCAACAGCCTTTCCTCGAGACCGCGGCAATGCACACATCCTGCTCTCATTCGCATCACATGGCAAGCAATCTGTCTTTCGACACGAGACGAGCGAATTCAGCGGGTGGTTACTCATCAGGTTCATTGCAGCTGTTCAACAACACAACGGTGGTTCTCGACTGGGGGTTACGCGAGCCATGCCTGCAAAAAACAGAATGAGAACGAGGTGAAGTCTCAAGAAAAGAGAGAACCTTATCACAGTGTAGGAGTAGAAGAACCTCCAGCAGGAAAATGGAAAAAGAAAGGGTTATAACGGTGACTCGGCTCTATTTTATCACTGCACTCAAAAAGATGCTTCAATCAGTTTAGTCAGTTTTGCAGTAAACTCCAATCTTCAGAATGCCTTTGTTAACAGAATGACGACGCAAGCAGCTGCTGAACTTGGCCAGGTACACCTATATTAGCAACTCTTCTCAACTGGTTCACAGAATCACTCGATTCAGATACAAATCGGAGTATAGGACCTCAGGGGAGAGGGAGGTCTGAAGTTCAGCAAGCAATTGGGGAGAAGGATCTAGAGAAGAGCACCTAGAAGGATCCAGAAGTTCCTAGAAGTACAGCACAGGAGGAGCTCGAGGTAGAAGAAGAAGAACAGAGACGTCCAGGAAGATGAACAGTAGTCTCGGAAAAGTAGAGGTTCTCTGATAATTGTTCGATCCTTTCTCCACTCCTGCTCTCTTGCCTTTGTAGGCTTCCATCCAGGCCTACTCTAAACTGGGCTCAAGGACCAGGCCCAAGCGACGGCCCAGCCATAACTGATCCTGAGAACCTGCTCATCCAACAAAATGTTTGATGTAATACTCCCTCCGTTCAAAAAAAAAAATCTATGGAAAAATTTGATAACATTTATGATATCAAATAAATATATTATTAAACTATATTGCATGACGGATCTAATTATACTTGTTTGATAATTTAATTTCACTGTATAAATTTGGTTAAACTTTAAATAGACATCAATTTTTTTTAAGACGGATGGGGTATAAGATTTAGATCGTGATAGAACACGAGCCGATGGCTAGTTCACTCTCAATTCAATGGATAAATCCCCAAAGAAATATAATGTAAAATAATATATACATACACGTGCAGTGGTACAACTTTAAAATGAAGAAACTACTATACACAATATCTAAGCATTACCTAGTTATGTATGTATCGTTTATTTTGTACCTACAAATTTTGACAATTTCAGTCTAGATTTTCTGAAGAACAGCAGACATGTTCGCTCGTGGCTTGCACAGAGCTTCCAGCGGGACAGCCTTAGACATGATGGTGCCAGTGGCTGTTGCCATGTCAACTTCTGCATCCCGAATCCTGGTCCAATCGAAGCATTGGAGCAGCGCCCCCAGGACCAGCCCCATGGTTCGCATTGCGAGATTCTCACCGGGACACCCGCGCCTCCCCATCCCAAATGGCATCATAAACTTCCCCTCTGCTCTGCCGTGCTCGAACCTCTCCGGCCTGAACTCCTCCGGGTCCTTCCATGTCGCCGGATCTCTGTGGATGGCGTATGCATTGACAAGGATCATCGACCCTGCCGGGACGTCGTACCCGTGGATCTTGCAGTCGGTGGATGCCTCGTGCGGCAGTAGCATCGGCGCGGCCGGGTAGAGGCGAAGCGTCTCGCTGATGATGCAGTGGAGGTACGGCAGACGGGGCAGGTCGTTCTTGTCGACAAGGCGACCCCCTCCGACGTTCGACTCGATTTCTTCCTGCGCCTTTTTCAGCACATCTGGGTGGTTAAGCAGGAGAGACATTGCCCATTCCATGGTCGTTGAGGTCGTCTCCGTGCCGACGCCGAGCAGATTCTTCAATCCAGAAAAAGTATTAATGAAAGAAAGCATGCTAATTAGCTGCGCAGAAGTAGAATTATCAATGACATGGAAACATGCGTAGTGTTACTCACTGGCACGAGAGCGCTGATAAAGGTGTCCGTGTAGACATCAGGCTCCGTTTTCTGCAGTGACAGGCATGACACCGATCATGCCCATCTTCTCGTCCGCCGAGTCACTGGCATCGACCTCGCCTTTCTTGCGTTCCAGCTGCTTCAGCTTCTGCCTCTCTGCATCGATCATCTTGTCGAAGAACAGGTTCCTTCGCTTAACCACGTCCGCGAGCTTCCTCTTCGCGCCGTACACATCGAGCCACCGCAGCAGGGGCATGTAGTCCCACCGGTTGGCCACACCAACAAGCGGGATGATCTCCTCGATGATTCTCCTTCATCTCCCGCGCCTCCTTGGACATGTCCTCGTCCGCGTCGTCGGAGTAGGTATTCCTGGTCTGCGCCATGATCTCCATCAGGACGCTGTGGGAGAGGTCAAACAGCCTCCGCTTCAGCTCGACCCTGGCGGCGGCGCCCGGCGCGGAGGCGGAGGCGCGGGCAAGGCGGCGCACCATGGCGCGCAGCTCGCGGGCGATTACGGTGTCGGACATGATGTTGACGCGGTGCGCCGAGAGGAGGTGCACGGTGGAGACGCGGCGCATGGTGCGCCAGAGCGCGCCGTAGTTGGCGACGGTGAGCACCGAGTAGTCGAAGGAGACCTCACGCGCGGACGGGAAGTGCGGGCGGTTGGCGATCGCGACGTCGAGCTCTCCGGAGAAGCACTCCTTGGCCACCGCCGCGGAGCCGATGACGACGGCGTGGCGGCCGCCGAGGCGCAGGTGGACAACCGGTCCGTGGCGCGACACGAGGTCGGCGAGCGAGGTCTGGAGCGGCTTCTTCAGCAAGGGGAGGTGGCCGAGGATGGGGAACGCGAACCGCGGGCCAGGTGGCAGCCGTTGCTGCTTCTTGCGCCTCATCAAGAGGTGGTGGAGCAAGACGAGGAGCACGGAGGTGACCACGGCGACGTAGTAGAATCTTTCCATGGCTCCTCTGTGGTGGAGCGGCGGTGATGGTGGAGCGTGCGATGAGCTGAAACTTAGGACCAGTTCTAGCTGTGGGTAGTGCTGTATATGTTGTTCTTCTCCATTGACATTATTAGGCTCCGTTCGCGTGCCCTTAAATCCAGCTTGATTCACTTCTTTTTTTATCCGGAACAGTATTTTTCTCTCACAAATTCCTTCAGCATTCCTCCAAATCATCCAAATTCCTCTAAGCGAACGGGCCAGATATATGGATGGGCGTGGTCAGATTTATATGAGGCCAGAACATGGACAGGCTTCGCTCTCAAAAGCAAAAATGGCGACGAACTTGTGGCTATGTGATGTTTCGCTGTTGATTGTCGCACGTTTGTCAGTGGTTATCTTCGTCTTCCTCTCCACGTGAGCCGGGACCCGGAAGCTTTGACGCCTCTCACAAAGGAAGCAACAACCGCAGCAGCAGCTCGTGACTCTGGCGGGGGAGAGCGAACTGGGATTGCTCTTGGAAGGGTCAGCAGTACCCTTCAGAAACAGCCGTACTGGAATTTTTAGCGGGTCTTACTTTCCGTGCGCCGTTGCCTGATCACCATCGGCGGGGAACACTATGTGAAAAAAGTTTTGCAGGAACGGAGTAATTTTTTTAGAGGGCGCCTGATGGAGTCGTCCTTATAATGGCGTGCTCGGAAGTCCAGAGATCAGTCGTCCTCTATAAATAAAACAGTAGGGACGGACTGGTGATACGAGCCGCCCCTACAAATATGTCTGATTTGTAGGAGTGGATTCACTCACCAGTCGCCTCCGATGTTGGTATTTGTAGGGGCGGCCGGTGATTGAACCACCCCTACAAATGCTCCGCGTATAAATACCTACTATTTGTAGCGGCGGCTCAATCACCAGCCGTCCCTACAAATGACCCACATATAAAAAAAATTACAGCACATTTTTCCTTCTCGGGTTACTCAATTCAACGCGTGAAAGAAATGTGGGGAGGCTTTGGACACCTCCTAAAAATTGCTCTACTAAGGAGGGAATGTTTTGGTCTCAAATCCTTTGGTGGAGAGGTTGTAGAAAGTAAAAAAATGTTATTCCACACTTTTTTATGTTTTAATGGTTGGTTAGTGAGTAATTAGAGTTTTATTTTTCTCTCTTTTCTATGGTGCTTGAGCTACTTATGAAGCATATTAGACCAAAGTTTTGAATGTACTAGGATAAATTAGATAGGGGAATAAGATCATACCTTTATTTGGTCCATGTTTCTTGATTTTAGTGAACAATTAGTTAGTTTTATGGATGTTTCATGTGCATGTAGATCTAGATCTAGGGTTTGATTTTTTTATTAATTTTATTTTTTAAATTTGTGTTTGATGAAATTGGACTAGAGTTTGTATGAAAGATATTGGGTAAAATATAATTGTTGCTAATTATTGTCTTTGAAATCGTTTATTGTAATCAACAAATATGTTTTTAATTATTTATAGATAAATAGGCCATTAATTAATTTTTCCTCTAGCCATGGTGTGTTTGTATGCTTCATGTAATTATATTTGATTTATATTCATATATATCTGAAGTATATACAATTATTCTTAAGTAATTATTAATTTGATTTATTTATATATATATATGAATAAGTAGTCCTTTAATGTTTATTTTGTTGTTGTTGTAAAAGATGAAGTACAATAACTCTTGGATGTATGGTTCGTTATGGTTCAAGGCAGGTTTCCGTGAAGGGGTGGATAAATTTATTGAAGCCGCAAAGAAGCATGCAACGATATTGACAGAGAATAAGGATACAATTATTTGTCCCTGTAAAGATTGTAAGAACCATATGGCATGAACATATGTGACTATCATCAGATCACATTTGATTATGCGATGATTTGTTGAGGACTACACAGTGTGGATTCATCATAGTGAAATAGTTATTGTTAACGACGAGGATGAGGAAGGAATACGACAATGAAACCATAGAATCCCTGTCCCAATATTCAACAGAGCTTGATGCACAAATGAATTCCGAGTTTGGCAATGAACAAGGTGGTGATGCTGGTGGGTGGGATGGTAACGACGAATGTGGTGCCAATAATGATGGTGGAGCATGTGTCGGGGATGAAGATGATTTGGAGGACATGATTCGAGCCCTTGGACCAGAGATTTTACTAAATAGCCTAAAAGATCTAGAAAATTTGGAAAGGGTAACAAAAGCGTCCAAGGAGACTGTGTATGGTGTTGAAAAGGGTTGTCCGACACATTGGACATTGCTACGTTTTGTGCTTGAGCTACTCATCCTGAAGGCTAAGTACGGTTGGTCAGACTGTAGTTTCAATGATCTATTGCATCTCCTGTCATAGGTGCTACTACAACCAAACTTAGTTTCCACCAACACACACCAAGCGAAGAAGGTCATAAGTCCATTGACAATGGGGTTGAAAAAATCCATGCATACCCCAACCACTGTATACTTTTTCATAGCAAAACGTTCAAATCACTGGATAAATATCCCCGGTGTGGGGCCAGCCGATACAAGAACAATGACCTTTACGGTGGGGACGAAGCCTCCACGAGGAAAAAGAGGAATAAGAAGGGTACAAAAAAGGTGGTACAAGAATCTCAGCCCCCAGAAGACACTCCATTAGGCAATGATGCAAAGTAGAGAAAAATTCCTGCCTTCGTAATGTGGTACCTACTAGTGACCGACCGCTTGAGACGTATCTTCCTAAACCCTAAAGAAGTCACACTCATGACATAGTGGGATGATGAGCACAAGGTGGATGATGATAAGATTGCACACCCTGACTGATTGTAGTCAGTGGCAAAGGTTCGATGAGAAGCACAAAGAATTTAGCGATAACCCATGGAATGTACGATTTGGCTTGAGCGCCGATGGAATGAATCCCTTCAATGAGAGGATGAGCGACTAGAGCACTTGGTCAGTGATCTTGACCATGTACAACATCCCAACGTGGTTGTGTCGGAAGAGAAAGTACATTCTCCTAACTATTCTTATTTCTAGCCTTAAACAACCAGGCATTGATATAGATGTGTTCCTTGAGCCTTTGATGCAAGAAATGGAGAGGCTATGGAGACATGGGGAGCCGATGTACGATACGTTCCGAAAGGAGGACTTCATATATAGAGCAATAATATTTGTTACTACTAATGATTATCCCACGCTGTTTGCTTTGTCTGGATAGATCAAAGGGAAGATGGGATGCTTGGTTTGCTTGGATGGTACTACATGGGTGTACCTGGATACATCTAAGAAGATAGTTTACCTAAGGAACTGACGCTTCTTAAAGACAAGTCACAAGTACCATAGCAAATTGTTCTTTATATTTTATGACAACACCCCGGAGATTGAACCCCCTCCGGAGAGACGTCATAATGGAGAACACGTGTACAGAATGGTGAAAAACATACGCGTCGTCTATGGAAAGAAGAATCCGGATAGGACGAACAGAGATAGAAGCACACCTTCTGTCGAAGGCGTACATTTTAAGAAACAATCGATCTTCTTTCAGTATCTACCTTATTGGCCAGACTTGGAGGTCCCCCATGCCATTGATGCTATGCACATGCAGAAGAATGTCTTTGAGAGTCTCATTGCTACCTTGATGGACACAGATAAGTCAAAGGATGGTCTGAAAGCACGAAAAGACATGGTACAGCTAAACGTGATGCCACAGCTTCACCCGATACTTAAGGCTAATGGAAAATACACTCTGTCTGCGGCGTGCTTCAACCTAACACCAGACAAGAAGAGAGCTATATGCACTTTCTTGAGGGGGGGGTCAAAGTCCCGACTAGGTTTTCAGCAAATGTGAAGAAGCTAGTGTCAATGAAGGACTTGTCAATAACATACTGCAAGGCTCACGATTGTCATATGATGCTGACAATGTTTCTACCTATTATAATCAGGGCTATAAAGCCAGAGTTCTTGAAAATGGTCATCACCCGCATATACTACTTCTTTTTGAAGATCTCACAGAAGACGATTGGCAAGCAAGAGCTGAGTGACCTACATGAATTTATGGTGGAGACACAAAACCAACTAGAGATGTATTTACCTCCTACTTTTTTATATAATACCACATCTCATGATTCACATGGTTCATCAGATACAGGCGCTGGGCCCTTGCTACTTGCATAAAATATGGTCATACGAGCGGTTCATGTCGGTTCTAAGTCGATACGTGTAAAATCAAGCATATCCAGAGGGCTCCTTGATAGAGGGTTACAGTACTGAAGAAGTCGTCGAGTGCTGTCAAGAGTACCTAAAAATACAGAAAGGGATTGGTAAACCCGATTCTCGTCATAAGGGTAGGCTGGCTGGGAAGAGCACCAGTGGTAAAAAAGTGTTCATCAACCACGATTACAAAGATGTGAGTCGGGCGCATTACAGTGTCTTACAAAGTACACAACTGATGCAACCGTACATTGATGAACACTTGGCTCTCATTATGGCGGAGAGAAAATGGTCGTTCGGATGATTGAGTCATGAAACAGCATAAGCAACGACTAACTACATGGTTGAAGGACCAAAACATACCACCTACAGAAACCATAGACTCTATTACCATCAGTAGGTTGGCGGAGGGGCCATCGAGACAAGTGACATCTTGGAATGCTTATGACATCAATGGGTATGCGTACTATACCCACGCAAAGGATAGTAAATATGTGAACCAAAACAACGGCGTTCGAATAGAGGCTCTCGATGAATTAGGGGCGAAAGATCTAATACTTTGGCATCATTAAAGAGATATGAGAACTTGACTATGGAAAGAGATATAACGGTGGCCCTGTTTCGATGCCACTGGATCAAACAATACCAACTGAACAAGATCGGATTGAGAGTCTTAGACCTCGAGAATCTAGGACTACCAAGATGACCCTTGGGTGCTCGCTTCACTGTGTCATACAATGTTTTCTATATGTCTGACCTACAAAGTAACCTTCTCCCGAAGAAGAAGACAAAGCACGTGGTCTGCCTCCAGGAAACAACACATTATTGGAGTTGATGGCGTGGATGATGTTGAAGCTTACAATAACTACGATGAGATGCCGCTATTCATAGACTTTCCTAAGAAGATCAGTGTTGTGAAAAAGAACCTACCCAAAGACATATTGCCTATGGGAAACGAAAATGTGTTAAGAGGAAAAGTCGTTACGGCGGGCTAGCTAGTTGTTGAACGTGGAGTGTTTGTGTAAGTGTGTATTTGTAAGACTTCATTTATGCATGCAGTGTGAGACTATATATTTATGTATATATGTAAGACTATATATTTATGTATGTAGTGTGGGACTATATTTATGCATATGTGTGAGACTACCCTTTGCAACATTCAGATGAATCTATTTCAACATCCACTTTATTACTACTAAAACTTTATGAAATCACTTAACACTTTATAAAATGAAGAAATTGCCAAAATAAAAGTAGGAGATAGTGATGTGTTTAACAATTTTTATATTCATCACCTTTACCGCTGAAATCATTTAGTGGTTGGAAATCGGGTTTGAAGCTGTCATTTTCTAAAATTCAAAATTTAAATTGTTCAAATTTAGCTATCACTAAATTTGAAGCTGTCATTTTCTGAAATCTGGTTTGAAGCATGATTTTAGAAAATTTTAGGAAAAAGCCTACACATTTGGAGTTAGTATGAGGAAGAAAAACTAGTTACAAGTTTTAGCCATAGATTAAAAAGAGAAATCACACTTATTCTTCATTGATCATCATGAACAGTTATGATTTTTCTTTTTAATCTCTGGGTAAAATTTGTAACTAGTCTTTCTCCCTCATACTAGCTCCAAATGTGATGATTTTTTTCTAAAATTTTCTAAAATCATGCCCTATCAAGTTACTGTATTGATTTGGTCATTCTTTTCATTTGACAATGTTTGAGCAATTCAAATTTCAAATTTAAAAAATGATAAGTTCTAACGAGATTTTCAACCATTAAATGATTTCAGCCGAAAAAGTGATGAATACCAAAGTTGTATAACTCATCAAGATCTACTAACTTTTATTTTGATCATTTCTTCATCTGATAAAGTGATAGTAAACATTATTCACAAATCATTATGTCTCTCGTATAGTTCATGAAACTATGAGTCATATGTAATTTGTGAACAATGTTTACTAATACTTTGGCATATGAAGAAGTGACCAAAATAAAAGTTGTAGATAGTGATGAGTTCAACAACTTTTATGTTCACGACTTTATTGTTGAAATCATTTAAGGTTTCAAAATCTTGTTTGAAGTTGTCATTTATTGAAATTCAAATTTTCAACTATTCAAATTTGGTCAAATGAAAATATGATCAGAATAAAAGTTGTACATATTGATGAGTTCTACAACTTTGGTCTTCATGAGTTTTTCAGGTGAAATCATTTACTCTTTCAAAATATGGTTTCAAGTTGAAATTGTTTGAATTTTAAATTTTGAATCATTTAAACAAAGTCACATGACAAGATGAGCAAAATAAAAGTTGTATATGTTGATGAGTTATACAACTTTTGTGTTTACAACATTTTCATTTTAGGTCATTTAATATCCTAAAATTATAGTCGAAGTTTTAAAATTCAAATATTTTAAAATTTAAATTGTTGTCACATGACAAGTTTGAGTTATGTTTACAACTTTTATGACTACAATTGTTTATATATATGTGTGCATATATAGAATAATATAAAATAATATATACATTTACTTTGTGTTTTTGTGATTTAAAAAAATACAGAATTAATAATTTAATAAAATAGAAAATATTTATAGAGGCGGCTAGATCAGGAACCGCCCCTAGAACTGCATTTATAGGGGCGACTGGATCAGGAACCGCCCCTAGAAATGCATTTATAGGGACGGCTAGATCAGGAATCGTCCCTACCAATCGTCCTGGGTATAAATCCTTGGCGCTCGGGTGAACAGGTGTTGGGCGCTCTCTTCTTCCTCCCGACGCCGTTAGGCTGCCTAACTGTATCTTGCTACCGCCACCGTCTCTATGCCCTCGCCACCGCTGTCTTCACGCCGCTTCCTCTCACCTCCGCCATCCTCCTGTGATAGCCTCCGTCGCCCGCCATGCTTCCGCCCCCAAACGTCGCCTTCCCTAGGGCGACCGCCACAGCGGCTAGGGTTTCCACGAGAGCTCACAATCCACGACAACAGTGAAGGTCGCCTGCCTCCTTCCCCTCTTGCTTCCCCTTCTTGGCACTAAGGAAGACGAGCTGGCACCATCCCCTCCTGCTGTCTTCGGTGTGACTTCCCCCGGCGGCGCGGACTCGCCCGGCCCCTGCGACCTCCTGGCGGCGTGAACTCCCCCAGCGACCGCGTTGATGAGGACATGACACCCATGCATATGCCCATGTTTGGCGCAAGGTATGGAGGGGTAGGAGGCCAGTAAGGGTGTCCAAGTAAAGAAGGAGGTCCAAGGCTAATTCGGTTCGAATCCCCGAGGTGGAGGCCCAAAGCAACTCAAGTTCGAGTCTGCCTTGGCCTCTAGGACCACTCTGCCTTAAACTGGTCACCCAGGACACAACTGGCCTCCATTTTTGATGATCTATATATGGTTGGAAAGCTAATTTGATAAGGAAATCAATCCAAGTGGTCTCACATAAAAAGACCTTCGGAATCAACAGAAATCATCAAAACAAGTAAGTGTCCAGAATCTGCCAGGGTGCTGCGATACCGTCTTTTGGTCCGTTGGACCGTGTATCGTGTTTGGGCCCATTAGGGGGCATGTTTAGGGGGTGACTCCTAAGACTCTATAAATAGTAGTTGTTGCTCTCCTTAGGGTTTGGGTTTTGTTTAGTTCTTGATTTCCTCGTGAAATAGATATCGTTTTGCTGCAACTGTGCCATCAAGGCTGCTTGCTGTGAACCAGGGCTGCAGTTCTTTATCTTGTTCGCCTATGGTGATTAGTCATTTCAAATAAAGACTTGAACTCCTTGTTATCATAAGCCTCATATTTATTTGCAATTTTAGATTGCGTTCATCCTGTTCTTGCTTATGTTCTCGATTCGCTTGTAGGAAAGCCTTCTTGGCGAGGTCAATCGTGTTTGCGTGGTTGATAACCAACTGAGCAGTGGTGTAACGGTTGCGGTAGTCCGAATCAGTCTTGGTTCAAAGCCTAGATCTTGAACATCGAGTCTCCACCAATTGACTCTATCATACCTTTCAGAGTATCGGGCCTAGTCTACATCAAGTGGTATCAGAGACCTTGTTGCCCGTTAGGTATAACTTTCTTTTCCCCTTTAGATTATTACTATTTTTGCATTACCTATCGTCCACAAAAAGTTAAAAAAATATACACCGCCACATATTCCCCGTCCTATAGCCTCGTTGTGCCTTTGCAATTTTTTAATTTTAGTTTGCTTTATTGAACTGTCGTCCCTCACCACGTCTTAGTGTTCGTTGTGTTCTGATCTTGTTCTTGGTCTAGTATCAAGTCTTGTCTTCCAGTGTGGTGATAGTTTGTTCCTTTTTCGCCAAATCTTGTGTCCCTGTTGGTTGTTACATGAGCAAATTGAGGGAAAAGAATAAGTCAAGTTGAGACAGATATATAGTACAAATCTTTATCCTGATCCTTATTTCCATGTTTAAAAAGGATATCTCATATGATCTCCATGGTTGTAGCTGGTGGATTATTCTTGTGCACAGTTAGAAAGAAGGAAAGCATTAATTGACAGTTATAGTCTCCTTTGGAAATAATATGCACACAAGATTTTCTACTGTTGGTTAGTTGTGATTCTTGTTGGGCATCTCTTTGGTTTTTCCTTGCGCTAATCTAAAAGGAAAGTTTCTAGTCAAGGGTGTCTACGCCTAGGCAGTCCTACTGCTGATATTGCTTTGTTGGCCGAGAGTTTAGATCACGCTATAGTGCAGTTTCTTGATATTTTTATTTATAATTATTTTTGTAGCACTTTTCTAAAGTAAAAAAAGGAAGAGTTAAAGGCAAAGAGGTGCAAAAACCAAAAGAAGGAAAAAAGCCGCACCTAAAAAAGAGAGAGAAAAATAAAGAAGGAAAGAAAAAGAATGTGAAAAAAAGTTCAGAAGTGCTTGCATCCTTTTGAGTCCTTATGCTGAGTTGTATTGTATTGCTTGCTTGAACTAGGTCCAGGATGAGTTTAGGCCAGCGGCATAGACTAGCTTGGGACTACTTTTCAATCTTGTAATTTTTGAATTAAATTATTGCTATTCCTTGCTACTATATTGTGCCCCTGTCCAAGCTCCACTTTCTTCTAATCAAGTACAGGTTCGCCTTGCAACTGTTACACTCAAGCTATAATGGTATCACAATCACTGACCGATTGCACCTCTTGTTGCTTTGGTAAGAACACTTGTAAGACCGTGGTAAGACGCTTGAGAGTTGAGTGCCTTGTTTTTCCTTGTCCACAACCTAAGTAGTTGATAGGGATAATACTTTTATGTTGTCTTTTTGCTGTCTTCTAACAATGATAGGTTGTTCGTATCCACCGACTTACGATGGTATAGGTGCTGATGAGTACATGAAGTGGGAAATTGCCATAGATAACATATTTGCTACTCGCTTTATGTGTCTAAGGAGGAAGGTAACAAATGCAGCTAGTATTTTGTGACATTCTACTTTATCTTGGTGGAAGTCTTTAGATCCTTCTGATAAACCTCAAACTTGGAATGATATTAAACTCCTTATGTAAGAAACCTTTATTAATCCACCTCCTGTTTTGACTTCATATGCTGAGGTGCACCATTTAGAGGTAGAGTCTATTGTTATTCCTCTTGCTATGACTAACCTTCTGTAGGATAATGTACATAAGTAAGAGGATGATATGGAAGAAAATGAGGAGCTCACAACCTCATATGCAAATTCAGAACCATCACTACACAATGCACCTATTACTCCTGCTGAAAATACATGTAATACCCATGGTGCTACACTCACGGAAGGTGAGAATTGTTTTAATGTACTAAATTCTTCCACAAACCATGCTATCATAGAGCAATTGTTAGTGGAACCCTCTCTTGATTTATCTTTGTCCTATGATAATTTGCTTGATGTTCCTTGTGATAAAGATGAATTGGTTGATGATGCTTTAGTCTTACATGTTTTGGAACCTGTCACTTGTGCTGAAAATAAACATGTTATTCATATTGCTACTAAAACTGATGAGTTCAAACTGTTGTCTTCTTTACATACTTTGGGTTACATTAAATTTGATGTTTTGTGTAACCTAGATTGTTTGGAGGTGAGCCTTTTTAAATATGCTGATTTGCCTTGGTTTTCTAAACACACATATCATGTTATTGGCAAATATAACAACAAGGGACAATATATGATACATCCAGTATACATTCGTAGTAATATGAATTTTCCTTTTGTTGTATAAGATTATGATCATTTAGAGGGCAAGCCATAATAATACAAATATTTTCTCATGTTCCTTAAAGAAACAAGTTCACTTTCAAGAAGGGGAGCATTGTTGGTTGCTACCTATGTCTGCTAGACCATCTATTCCTGCGTTGTCTTTAGGTTAGTTCTAATCTTTTGTAGGATAGTGTTGATATATATTATGTGCATTCGGATCATGGAGTCTACATGCTTGCTGAAATTTATATGCGAGATGACAAGCTAGAAACTTGGAAACATGGTCATGTTCCTTCTAACAATTATTTTAGTTCCCTTTGTCTTTGCAACCCCGTTCTCCTTTGTGTTGTGCAGGATCAGTTTCAAGCACAATCGATATAGAGGATGGCTTTTCGTTAAGAAGGGGAGGATGATAAGGACATGACACCCATGCATATGACCATGTTTGGTGCATGGTATGGAGGGGTAGGAGGCCAGCAAGGGTGTCCAAGTAAAGAAGGAGGTCCGAGGATAATTCAGTTCGAATCCCCAAGGTGGAGGCCCAAAGCAACTCAAGTTCGAGTCTGCCTTGGCCTCCAGGACTAGTCTACCTTAAACTGGTCACCCAGGACGCATCCGTACTCTATTTTCAATAATCCACATATGGTTGGAAAGCTAATTTGATAAGGAAGCCAATCCAGGTGGTCTCATGGCAAAAGACCTTTGAAATCAATGGGAATCGTTGAAACAAGTCAGCATCCAGAATCTGTCAGGGTGCTACGACACCATCTTTTGGTCCGTTGAACCATGTATCGTGTTTGTGCCCAGTAGGGGGCGCGCGTCAACATAGAATTTCATCCTGTGCCGAGGACACATGCAGCAAGCCAGAAGGGTCCGCTCGATGGAGCAGACCCGCCTAGCTTCAGCGCAGGGTTGGTCGATCCTATGCAATCCTCCTGAGGCGTGCTAGTCCATTTGACCCTGCAATTGACAAGGAGAGAAAGTTCATCAGTAGTTAAGGGCAAAACTTGCTGGTGTTGCCGGACAGTCCCTAATGTACGACTGTGAGAGCCGACATGAAAGGAAATTGGCTAAATAGCCGATTCTAGTATATTCATGAGAATAAGTCAATGAGAGCTCATGGGGTCGTGTGAAGAGAATCGGTTATCATTCAGGATAAACACCATTTAAACGAATATTAATCAATTGTAATAAGATATCAATGATGATCGGTCCATGCTGAGCCAATGATTACGAGTAACCGAACTCCTTTTTATATAAAGAAACAATTCAACATCACTTAATCATTTAATAAAGATAAATCTAATGAACATGCTAGATCTCATCTATCGCCATGACCAGTGGGGCATGAGGCAGAATCATGCAGGCCGTAGAAACAATAATAGACTCAATGACCCTAACTTATTACTAATATCAGTGGGGCACGAGGCAGAATCATGCAGGCCATAACACAATAACAAGATCATAGGGCTAACACATCTTTTAACTTATCTCTACTTCAACGATCTCATGATGTGAACTGTTTGTGGAAGTGTTCGATATCGGCTAAATAGCCGATTCAGGCATAGCGCATAGTTAAGGTCATGTCTTCTCAGGAACGGGTCTATCAACCAATGATCCCCACTCCATGGTGCCAATAGTGGGGTGAGAGGTAGAATCCTATAGGCCGTGATGATGGGCCATGAAACGGTTCTCGCTAATTGATATATCTACTCAAGATCGAACATGCCTTAACTGCACGCTATGCACGATTAAGATTGACGCAAAACAGCCGATAAAAACATAACTCATCGTTTAAGATGTAGATTAGATCAGTTTTAGATTAGCAAACGATGAGTTAAACAAGATATAAGGCCAATCTAGATCAATCTCAATTGGGCAGAGTGATATTGCTGTAATTAGATAAATAATGAAAGCAATAAGCAATATCGGTAACTTAATGAATCTACCAAAGACTGCCACTCTAAGATAGAGCCGATAACTTGACCTTGATCCAATTCAAGCAGTGGGGTGTGAGGCAGAATCACACATGCCATACTTGAATTAGGCAAGAGTCGATAACTAGCTTATACCAGAGCCACAGGGAGGGTCAACCAGATCGATGTAGCCATACGAACAGAGGTATAAACCATGACGGTACTTACAACAAGCAGTGGAGGTCGACCGGATCGATGCAGCCATACTTGCCGAAGAACTCACCGATATCTACTCTACTCCTACTCCTAAGGGGTGGCCGGAGCCAAAAAAAGTAATTGACTTGTATTTGATTGATTGGTTCCCCCTTTACAATAGCCGGGGTTTGGTATTTATACCCGGAGCCTAAAACGAACCCTACTCGAGTACAACTTAATACAATCTTTGGCATAATGAAAACATTCCTAATTTAAGATAACTTGGACTCTAATATTTCCTTTTTTGTAGAGTCCAACATGTTTTTGTCCTGCGTCGAGCGTAGCCTCTATCGTTATCTGCTGGCGCAGTCCGAAGAAAGCCGATTCCTAGATTTTGCATCTGAATCAGCTGTTTCTGATCCACCCACAACTGATCCCTTGATGATACGATCTTGGGAGCTTCTGGGTCCCTGTGACTCTCGTTCCAAATTTCGATGTAAACATATGCCCCCCAATTTTGGGACAAAAGGAATTTTGTTCCAAAATTACTATGTCCGTGCTCCCGATAGGCCCGTAGTCACGGGTAAGGAATCTTGATCTGGGGTATGCTATTCATCGCCGTGCTTCAAGACTTTTTTAGAGCATTATTGCTTCACGGGTGTTTTGGATTCATCCTTTCAAGCTGGTTATAAAAATGGCTATCTGACCTTGGTGAGAGCAAACTCAACGATTCAGCCATGTTCTACCTTTATCTGCCTCTTTAGGTGTTTCCGATCCCGCTGGATCCCCCATGGTTTATCCTTTTGCTATGTAGATCTTGAGCGGTTAGGAGAATTCTTGTGCATAGGGTGATTGTGTCGCTCATTCTAGCATCCTATCGAGCAAGAGGATTAGCTATTGCAGTTAGGAGAATGCTTGTGATATCACCTGAGTCTTCTCTCTATGCTTGCAAAGCTGTCCTAGTGTTTGTAAGGGCTAAAATATGTGGACACCTTCCCCTTGTTTGCTCCACTGAATGCCCACTAGGAAAGCCACTAGACTTCTTCCCCATAGTTTTTCTGATTTATCGAAAAATCAGGTTGAATTTATGTTTAGGTGGGTGATTTCCCTCTCTCCTTGGGCATAATAGTTAGCAATGGGCCAACAGTCAATGCCTCACGATGGACTTTGGCCTTGTTGGGGCCTGGACTCCCTTCAATCCAAAATAAACTAGATAGGCTGATCTCTGGTAAAATCTCTAAATCTTTTTCAGATCTTCTATAATTTGAGGAAGCAATAAGTTCAAATCTGTTATCTCTTCGTTATCCATTCTCCTGAACTTCTAGGAGTGCTGTTCTCCTTCCGTTTCTGATTCCAACCTCACACCCTAGGAGAAATCTATCTCCTCGCCTTCCTGAGGCTATATAAACAGGGCCTCGACAGTTAATCTAAGGATAACTCACTTTGCCTCAAACCTTCTACACCCTTAGCATAGTTCCTGCTTTTCCGTTGGTCAGGGATCATGGAGAATAGCAAGAAGTTTCCTAAGAAGGTCTTCATTGGGTCTACATCATCATGTCAGCACCTTCGTCGTCAGGAGGGTATATCCCGTGATGCCTCCGCTGCCTGGGGAACAGGGCCGACTCCATTTGGCCTTCAAGGCCTTCCTCGTCGATGGCTTGCCGCTAGCCCCCTTGCCATCAGATGAGGTGGATTGATAATGATGATCTGCTTGCCTTCATTGATCAACATGGCCAGAGTCTCACTAAGTGTTTATCCCTCATAGAATCGGCCCTGGCCATGGTTTGATGCCAATCACCTCCTGCAGTCGATTCGGTGGAGGATAGGTTGGCCAAGGCCGAGGCCAGAATTGTAGGTGAGATACTTGTCGTAACCTCTGCTTTCTTTTCAATTTTGTCTCTAAGACTCTAATCACCTCCCCTTTAAATCTTTTAGATCTATCTACCCAACTAGAGAGCCTTCGATCAGCTGCAGATCATATGGCGGGATTTGTTAATGCTAGGGGCACCGTTCCGGTGGTTTGTTTGCATGACATCCTGAACCGTGTTAGGAAGGTTGCTCTCCATGGCGTTCGTCATGGCGCTGCCACGGCGTTGGCTACCGCCCAAGCCCATTCAGGCCAAAATCTTCAGCTTCTTCCCCATGGTTTTCTAGACGTAGCATACCCTAGGGAGCAGGAGCACTTGGTTGAGGATTTCATGAGTGCCGCCAATTCTGTAGCTTTTAATACCTTGGTCGATGACATAGTAGGCAAGGTTTTCCTCGGCCCATAGTCTGTAATAGGCGATATTCAGCAAATAATTTTCTTGTCTTGGCACCATGTGCATTACTTTGGTTTATGCTTGCTTTTCCCCATGGATGATACACATTCTACCGGCTTTTACTCTTCTGAATCTATTTCTCGCACCAGCAGCGATACCTTTTTGATATCGGCTATTAGAGCTATCAGTCGAGTGAATTGGTCGTTGAGTATTAATCTAAATGTTAGGGTAATATTCCTTCAAATATTCCCTATTGATCTGCTGAATCCTTCTCCTCCTAGTGTCTCTAAAATGTACCAGGCACGTAATGCCTAAGCCGATAAGGTTTCCCCTGATTAGGCAACCATACTGGCTGTCTCACTTTTTGGTCATCATAAGTGTGTCTTTGAGAGCATTTCTAGATCGACTAGAGAAGTCAATAGCCTGTGGGAGCTGATGTCATTTGACTAGAAATACTGAGAGTGACCCATGGTGCCCTAGATTCGAGATCTGCACATCATCGCGGATCTTGCGTAGAATCGATCATATTCTCCGTTGTTTACTCATGCTTCCTTCTTCGGCTAAAGAGCCGATTTGATATAGCCGATCCAGGCCCTTGGTTTAACCGAGTCTGAAAACATGGCTTTTATTAAGAGAACCCTTCGATTTCCTACCTTTTAGTTGCTCAGTGCTATATTTCCATTGGCATTAGTGAAGTGGCGCTTCGCCTCCTGTTAATTGCAGTTGCCTTTTGCGTGTCCCGAGGCATCTGTCCCTTCACTTCATGTCTTCAAATACCAGTCGATGTCTTTCGCCTCGAAGACATCTCCATCCACAATTGTTCCTTTGCTCTTCTCCACCTATTGAAACCCTATAGTGGTTAGATCCAATCATTCTTCATGGCTGGCGAAGATAACCAAGGCAAGCGCGCGGCGGAGGAAATCCCAGAAGAGAATATGCCGATGAATCAGTGCCTCTGGCGCATGAGGTGAGATTGACATTTCTTGTTCATGATGATGAATAGTTCTAATCTGCCTATAGGTTTGTTGTGAATGATAGTCTCCGTCCTCTTCCTAGGGCCAGTGGGCCCTCTGATGCTGCATCTTCTGTGTCGGCCTCATCATCGGATTCTTCTGAATCCTACAACGGCGACGATGCCCGGCGCTATCTTCATGAGTGGAGGATGGCTCAAAACCGTTACTCCAAGGTGACTTGGGAGAACGACCAACTGGAGATTCACCTTAAGGTTTCCTAGGTCACCCTTCACGCAGCTAAGGAGGAGGCCAGTGCCATCCGAGCGTAGCTGGCTGAATCCGACGCCATGGTGGCGGGTAAGATGTATCCCATGAAGACTTCTTATTCTAACTTCCATTATCTTCATCTTGACCGTCTTCTTGTTCTCATGATTGTCAGCCCTGATAGCACAGTTGGAATCTCTCCAACTGGCGGCGAACGTGGCCATAGATGCTGTCAATGCCTAGGGTTCCTCTATCGACGCTCATCTCCAAGACATCTCATTCCATGTTCAGGAGATCGCCCTCCATGGCGTTCATCATGGTGCAGCGGTGGCGCTGACTGCGGCACAAGTCCAAACTAGGTACTAGCTTCACATCATGGAAGTAGGTTTCCCAATGGGCAATGATCCGGAGGAGCATGAGGACCTACTTGAAGAATTCACCGTCACAGCGGAGGCCGTAGTAGACATCACATCCACTCAGGATGTGGTGAACAAGGTCTTCGATTAGTTTGTATTTAAGATAAATCAATGAATGAAGACTCATATTCTTTTATGACTGTGTTTCAATGCAATGCCTTCATGTACAACCGTGAATGTTTCTCGCTCTTTTTGTTTTTGCTCTATAGGTGATACATATTGTATCAGCTATTACTGTCTTTGAAGATGTTTATTTTTTGAACTAGAGGCAATACCCTCTAGGTACCGGCTATTAGAGTCAAGAACGAATCGGCTATCAGATGTTGATCAGATGCCAGGATAACATCCCGTAGAACTTTCAATATCAAAGGTCAGACAAGTAATTAATCCAGGTCAAGCGTCCTACTAAGTGAAATAGAACTTTTCTTAAGAAATTCATTAACTATGAATTGCAATTATACTTTAACTCAGCATTTACATACGTCGGCCTAAACCCATCTCCAAGACTTAATACTCATTTTTCTTTTGATCCAACGGCCGACATGAAGCTATGACTCTTCCACTAAAACAAACTCTCAGAGCCGATCGCCTACATCGGCTGTTGGCTTTTATTGCTAATCTTAATGAAGCCTCCTTCCCATGACTTGCCAGAAAAACATTCAAAATCTCCTAGTTCCCAAAAGACTGGATTAGCTGTTGCGATGCTTATGGACTCATCAGCACGAACCAGTTCGACATCATCTCTATGCCATTGAATCAAACACTGATGCATGGTCAACGGTATGCAGCAATTCGCATGAATCCAATCATGATCGAGGAGTAAACTGTATGATCATTTCCCATCAATGACAAAGAACATGGTGAGCAGAGTTTTACTCCTGATCGTTAGTTCGACGTTCATTGCCCCCTGGGTCTTGGATGTATTTCCTCTAAAGTCTCTAAGAATCATGTCGGTCTTAAGAAAATCTCTTGGTCCCTTGCCCAGCTTGCGGAAAGTGGTGTATGGTATAAGATTGACAAAAGCACCTTCGTCCACCAACATCTTGTTCATTGGCTTCCCATCAACAAAACCTTTCATATATAAAGCCTTTAAGTGCCGATGCTTGACTCGCTTATCAAATATTGCTTGCTGCACAACTGTTAACTTGGCAACCATCTCTTCATACTCTGACTCATCGTAGTCTAAATAAACTTCCTGATCTGCTGAAGCTTTGAATTCTGATGGTAACAGAAAAGCCATTTGGATATTGGCTGATGGTTGCCTCTTATCAGCTATTTACTTGGTACGCCATACTTAGGTTTTAGTGGGTGCCTAAACCTGTTCCATCTCTCTATTCCTAAAGCGCTGCACCCTCCTCTTTTGACTTCTCATCAAATTTCCTGGGCACCACTAGCCTTCCTGCCACGTGTATCTTTTTTCAGTACCTTCCTCTTTATGATTAGCCCAGTCTTGTCTAATGACTCTTTTTCCCAACCGATCATAAACACTTTTGTTTTTTAAGCATCGATCCATGTTGTTATGATGATATGCATCTTGAGCATAGATAGACTGGCAGTTGGTTCGAGATTGCCTATACTCCCGATATTGATTGCTACATTTTGGACAGTCATGTCTAGTAGGCAACTTCAAACCTTCATTCTAGCAATGCCTAAAGAAGGGACAATTCCAATGTAATTTAGTTTGTTCCCTTTCATACCTCTCTTCTTCTAATTGATGCTGGTATGCTTGATCTTTTAACCAATGTTGATAATCTTTTTCCTTCTGCCGTTGCCATTTATTCAATAGAATCCGAGATGTGACCCAAGACTTTGATATCTCTGCTTTTGATGTCTTCCTCTGCTCGTATCAGCTCTTTTGTTCGGCATGATGCTGTGGCAGAACCTCCTAAGAAATCAGGCCCACGTACACCTATCGTTGTCTTAATAGACCTCGGATAGTGTACACGAGTTCCCAACAACTCAATAGGTCTGTCAGGTGTCCTCGGGAAACCCGAATCATCAACAAATCTTTCTTTGAATAGGATCCCAATCACAGACATTGCAGATTACAACAGTTTATTCAAATATATACATCAGAGTGAAATATCGCGGAAGTCTTAAGATAACAAAGTTTATAAACCAGTTGTTTCAAACTTACAAAACCATAAGTGTCATACAACCATAGTAGCGGATAATATTACATTAACTTTATTTATCATACAAACTAGTGCCTTGTCCAAAGGCCATTCATCAATCCTCATCGTCATTGACTTCAAACACAGACATGCAGCAGGGACCAAAACAAGCCTGCGCATGTGACTCACCTGCAACAAGGGTTAACAAACCCTGAGTACAAAAGTACTCAACAAGACTGACCTGACGTAAAAGGGGGTGAAGGACTTTAGAGATGTAGGTGTTGGGTCAAGGTAAGGATGTAGCAAGATTCAAAAGTTCTTTGCCAAAAGTTTACTATTCTTGATCCTATTTTCGAATTTTTCCCCTATGACCTTTTAGTTCATTATCTCAACTACGTGTACATTTTTCATATTCCAATCCTTCTCATTCCATTCTTTTCTCATGTTTTAGTAATTCACTAGTCCTTCATTGCTTCTGTAATGAAACGAGTCTCCATATTCGCGGAGCATCGGCAATTCGAATTGATTCAAGTCCCAGCTAGGGATTCCTTATCACACGACATATGTAGAACTTAATCTTGCATATATCAACCTCGCTACTAGATCCTCCTATACTAAGCCATCTCCACGCCACCTGAGAGCACAACACACCTCAAATCTGGCCACATTCCAGCCATGAGGGTACATGCTACTCCCACCATCTCTCCACTCCCAGTGCATGGGCATTCGTCTTAGTATCGGATTAGCCGAAGTAGGCTTACTAGAGTATGTGACTAGTACTACAAAGTGTCTCGTTCAGAAGATCCACAATGAGTGGCCTTTAAGCGACATAGTCGGCAACATTACCCAACATTCAAGATAAGTCACCCGACTAGTCTCTAGTTCATTCTATCTTCTTTCTTTCTTTGGCCAGTATGCCATCTTTGATTGTATCGAAAACTTTTACTTTGAAAGCCTACCATAAAGCATGCTAAGCATACTACGCCTTTGTAAATGAAATCATCTTCAAGGATGGTAAACAATTAACAAGGTAGGCAATGCATCAAGTAGGTAACATTTGAAATAATCAACTTAATGCAATAGGTAACATAGGTGATAAACTTTTCAAAGTAAACAAGGTAAGGGTTTAATGCATAAACCGGGGCTTGCCTTCATTGACGACCTCGGGTTCTAGATCAGTACCACAAATATCGAATCCTGAGACAATCGGGGATTCTTCCACAACTTGTTCAACTAGGATCGGTTCACTCTCGGATTCTACATGAAATAATAACATATGCTTCAACATGATGATAATGTAAACATGATGCTTTCTTGGTGCATGAAATATAATAACACCTCGAGTACAATTGTCCTTCACGGTACAGTTACAAGCCAACAAAACCAACTTGCAATTCTACCATCAAAGACCACACAAGTGATTTGACCAAAATGATCTTGAAACCCTACTGGTCACAAAATATGACCAAAACAAGATCAAACACTAATCTAACACTTAGGGTTTACTTTTATTCATTTTTGAATTAATTTGGAAATAAGCCCAAAAATGAACTTGATCCAAATGACCTCAAAATTTTATGTAAGCTTTCTCATGACAAATTAGTGTACCAAAACAAATTTCATAATTTTTGGAGTTATACAGTGGCCTACAAAAATCATGGAAATTGCATTTATTAATTAATTGACTGAATTTTTTAACATTAAAAATTTATTCAAATTTCAAGTTTCATATTTTAAACCATATTAGAACATGTACAGAAGCTACACACAAATTTTTAGAATTTTTGGAGCTGTAATTATTTTCTTATAAATTTCCAAAGTTACTGCACTATTCAAAATTCAGAAATAACAAAACCTCACTATTCTCTCTCTCTCTCACTGACAGCCAGGCCCCGCTCGTCAGTGACACAGAACAAGGATACGGCGGCGCTGCCATCACCGGTCGGCCAAAACGTGCCAGCGGTGATGCTCTGGTGAGGCAGACCGCACCTGTATGACCTACACTACCCCACGAATCTATCCCAGCCTTCAGAAAGGCAGCATGTGCACCGGAGAGAGCTCCACGCTGGCCATGGCGGCGCGGGCATGACGGCGCATGACGTAACTACGGTTACGATGCAGTAGAGGCTAAAGCGAAGCGAGCATCACGCTCAGGAGCTCACCATGATCACGCCGGTGTGCTTGGTGAAGGCAGAGATGGGCTGGAACAACATGGCCACGGTGGGGTCGATGGTGGCGGAGCTCCGGCCGGTCACGGGGAAGAATGCGTTGCGTTGGGCGATTCCGGCCAACCCAAGCGATGCGAGCAAGCCTAAGAGGAGCGCTATGTCAAGGCGATCATGCTGGCTTAGCTAGGCACGATGGGAAGGGGTCGACGGCGGCTACAGTGAGCGGTGGAGCTGATCGGTGGCAGAGTAGAGCAGAGGGGAAAAAGGAGGACGACAACAGCGGTGCTCCTATTTATAGCAGAGAAGGATGCGCCCGACATCGATAGCTCACGCACGAGCTCGCCACGGAGCCTGCTGCATGTCACCGCGCGAGAAAGCGGTGAAAAACGATCGGCGGCGGCAGCTGCATGGCACCAACGGCAAGCACGGAGGTGGCGCTCGGCTGTCAACGAAAATTTTGAAATATTTATAGAATTGCCACCACATCTGGCCCAAAGAACCAATGTTCACCAGCTTCTGACCAATTTAAAGATGTCTGGCATCTACGGCCATACAATGCTTTGAATGGTGCCATTTTAATGCTCTCTTGATGGCTATTGTTATATGAGAATTCAGCTAAGGGAAGGCATTCATCCCATTTAGCACCATAGGAAAGGACACATGCTCTTAACATATCTTCAAGAATTTGATTTACCCTCTCAGTCTGTCCATCTGTTTGCGGATGATAAGCAGAACTATGGATAAGTTTAGTTCCCAAAGACTCATGTAGACTTTTTCAAAACTTGGATACGAATAATGACCCTCTGTCAGAGACAATGGTCTTGGGTGCCCCATGCAGACTAAAGATTCTATTAAGATAAAGCTTTGTATACTGTTCCACTCGATATTTATCTCTGACTGGTAGAAAGTGAGCTATCTTGGTTAGGTGATCAATAATAACCCATATTGAATTGTAGCCTACAGATGTCCTAGGCAATCCCACGATGAAGTCCATACAGATATCTTCCCACTTCCAAGATGGAACTGGCAATGAATGTAATGGACCTGCAGTCTTCATATGAACCGCTTTGACTCTCTGACAAATATCACACTTGGCCACATATTGAGCTATTTCTATTTTTATTTTGGTCCACCAATATCTCTTTCTCAGATCATGATACATTTTGTTGCTACCTAGATGAATGGAGTATCTTGTAGAATGAGCTTCATCAAGAATCTGCTTTTGCAGCTCTGGGTTTTTGGGTACTACCAATCTATCCTTGAACCATACAACATTAGATTCATCAATCTTGAAACATGTTGGTTTTCTAGATCTGACTTTATCTTTGATATGGGCTATACCCTTACTTTTCTGTTGTACATCAATGATCTGATCTTTGATAGTGGACTCAACTGCAATATTGGACAGGGAACCTTGTTCTATAATTTGTAAATTTAGATGCTCCATCTCTTGACACAATGTTCATTGCATAGGTTTCACAGTCAGACAATGGCAATGACTCTTGCGACTCAGGGCATCGGCAACCACATTAGCCTTGCCTGGATGATAATGCACTTCTAAGTCATAATCTTTGATAAGTTCTAACCATCTTCTTTGCCTCATATTCAACTCTGACTGAGTCAAGATATATTTCAAACTTTTGTGATCCGTATAGATATGACAGATGTTGCCCAATAAATAATGTCGCCAAACCTTGAGTGCATGAACAACAGCGGCTAATTCAAGATCATGGGTGGGATAATGTTCTTCATGCTTCTTGAGTTATCTGGAAGCATATACTATAACTCTACCTTCTTGCATAAGAACACAGCCAATACCAATTCCAGATGCATCACAATAGATATCAAATGGCCTCTCGATATCAGGTTGTGCTAAAACTAGTGCAGCTGTCAGCAACTTCTTCAATGTCTAAAAGGCCTTCTCACATTCTGTTGACCATACAAACTTAGTTTGATTTTTCAACAGTGCAGTAATCAGCTTTGCAATTCTAGAGAAGTCAGGGATAAACTGACGGTAATAACCTGCCAACCCCAGAAAACTACGAACTTGATGAACAGTGGTAGGTGCTTTCTAGTTAAGGACTTCTTCTACCTTGCTTGGATCAACAGCTATACCTTCAGCAGACAACACATGACCCAGAAATTGTACTTCCTCTAACCAAAATGCACATTTACTAAATTTGGCATATAATTGGTGGTCTCTTAATCTTTGTAGAATAATGTGGAGATGTTCACCGTGTTCCTCTTTGCTCTTAGAATAGATAAGAATGTCATCAATGAACACCATGACAAACTTATCCAACTCAGGCATGAAAACTGAGTTCATTTAGTACATGAAATGAGCCGGGGCATTGGTCAACCCAAAAGACATGACTAGGTACTCATATAGACCATATCGGGTAGTAAACGCTGTCTTCGGCACATCTTCTCGTCTGATCTTAATCTGGTGATAGCCTGATCTCAAGTCTATCTCTGAGAACACCTTAGCTCCTGCAAGTTGGTCAAAAAGCAAATCAATTTGGGGTAAGGGGTATTTGTTCTTTATGGTAACTTCATTTAACGGCCGATAGTCAATACATAACCTTAAGGTTTGGTCCTTTTTCTTCACGAAGATAGTAGGGCATCCCCAAGGTGATGAACTGGGTTGAATGAAACCCTTATCTAACAACTCTTGTAGTTGGATTTTTAATTCTGCTAGTTCTTTGGGTGGCATCCTATATGCTCTTCTGGACATAGGTGCTGTTCTTGGTTTCAGATCAATTCTAAACTCTACATCTTGGTCTGGTGGTAGACCATGTAGATCATCAGGAAAGACATCCGTAAATTCATATACCACTGGAATTTTCTTGGCTTCTTCAACAGTAGTTGCATAGACTATTTCCACTGTACTCTTAGGAAAGGAAAGTTGGATGAGAAGTTGGGTTTTGCTGTCAGGTGCATTTACCCTTATGGTTCTACGCAGGACATCTATGATAGCCCCGTGTTGGGTTAACCACTTCATACCAAGGATCACATCTATATCTTGATCCTTTAATATCAGCATATTGGTAGGGAACTCATAACCTCTCAAATCAATAGGTACATGCTGAACTACCTCCCTTGTACAGATTCGTCCCCCGGGTGACTGTATATGATATGGTTCTTTTGTTTCCCCAATAGTTATCCCATGCTTCACAACAAATGTATGATTGATGAATGTATGGGATGCACCAAAATCAAATAAGGTAATTGCAGGATGCTTAGCAATGGGAAACATACCCATCATTACTGGTTCTCCTTCTGGAATAGATTTCACTTGAGTATAGAAGACCCTTCCAGTTTTCTTCTCAGCCTGACCCTTCTGACTGTTCTGAGCATTGCCCTTATACTGATTATGAGCTTGAGGAACAGGGGCTTTAGGTGCATCCAGATTATTCTTCTTAGGATTTGGACATTCTCGGGAAAAATGTCTGGGTTTACCATAATTATAACATGGATAATTATGATTCTAGGGAGTAGCAGTGCGGTTTGCATTATTCGTATTATTTTGGTGCTGCGGTGCTTGATGAGGATAAGGTGTATTAGCTGTAGGGCGAATAAAGATTTGCTGCCTGCTTTGGCTTTGTTGTGGGCGAAATGGCACACGACCATGATTCTGAGGATGGTAGACTATCTTTTGATGCTTTCCACTCGACGATCCGGAAGCAGATATTCTCTTTTTCTTCGCCTCCTTGTGTCGGCGGTAATTCTCCTCTGAAGCGATAGCAATGTTGACTGTCTCATGATAAGTTGCATTGCCACAAGTTGCCATCATGGTCTAAAGTTTAGTGTTCAGGCCTCTAAGAAAATGATTCTTCTTCTTCCTATCAGTATTCACATACTCTATAGCATACTGCGACAGGTGATTGAAGCGCCCAACATAGTGAATCATCGGGTGCTCCCCTTGCTTAAGAGCCAAAAACTCTTCTAACTTCATGGTCATCACACCATCTAGAATATAGTGTGCCCTAAAGGCATCCTTAAACTCCCTCTAGGTGATTTGGTGACCAGCGGGCTGTATAGCTACCAAATTTGCCCACCAGGCACTAACAGCTCCTCGGAGTTGCTGTGCCGCAAACCTTGGTTTCTGAATCTCGGTACATTGAATCAGCTCAAACTTTTGCTCTATTGTCCTAAGCCAATCGTTAGCTTCTAAAGGCTCTTCTACCTTAGAGAACGTAGGCGGACGTGTGTCAGTAAAATCAACATAGGTTGACTCGTCATTTCCATTATTACGGTGGCCACGATTAGGGTATGGTGCCTGTTGGTTCTGAGCCAATTCTCTTAATAACCTAGCATTTTCTGTCGTTGCATTGACAAGTGCGGCTATGGCATCTACCATAGTCGAAGGCATTGGTGGAGGATTTGGGAAATCATCATTGTCATGTGAGCCACTAGCACCAGCTCGGGTGATAGGACGAGGCATCTGTTAGAGAAATATGTTTACTTACATTATTATTTATTGAAAGCAATTAAAAGGTTTCATGCTACAAAGGGTTACTTATTTAAATTACATGTCTTGTATCCCACAAGACAACCCTGGTTTACTAGGAAAGCAGTAAAGGAACTATTACTACTCCAAGCTCTCAGTCATCTGTGTCCGTGCCCATATCAGATGAAACCTCATCTTCATCTGAGAAGTATACTAACTCCTTAGGATCCTTCTCCTCTTCTTCATTCTCGACTTCTCCTAGATCTACAATCATTTCTTCATCTGTAACTTCACCATCCCCATGAGGAGGATGAAGTTGAGCGTACAACATGTGGACATTCTCATGAAGAATGGCATTGTCCATCTCTAGGTCTTCTACATAGAACTCCAACTCATGGACACGTTCATTGGCCGCATCCTCTCGTGTCTAGGCTTCATTCCACAGCTCCATGGTCATTGTGATGCCCCTTTGCATTTCCACCAGCTCTTCTTGATCTTTGGCATGATCTCGACGAAGAGTGTTGAGCTCCTTGGTACGGTTCTTGATGTTGGTGGGATTGCTTGAAGATCCTTCATCTCCTAGGGTCTTGGAACTTCCTTCACCAAGCTCATGGTTTCATGGTGCCAACTGGTGATCAGGGACTCCATGAGGTCCGATGGACTTGCGTGTGGTTACCTTGGTCTTTGCCATAGCCTGTAGAATTTAGGGTTGGACTATAAGAATAGCTTGAGGATAATGGAGGTTAGCAAGAATGAGATTGATATTACTTACCCAACCACTTTTAAGGGGAATTATTATGCAAGGTGTTCAAGCATGATGCATGAATCAATCTTACGAATCTAGGTACAAAAGATTTATATAATCAAAAGTACTAGATTTTTAATACAAAGGACAAACCTAATCATATTATCCGCCATGAACTTTCAAATAAGATAGGATTGAGACTAGATCAGAGGTAAGAAGAAAGAAATTTGAACTTTAAAATATCAAGTTTACTTTCTTTGATCCAAATCAATTTGAAGGTTTTCCAAAGTAACCTACAATGATCTTAAATAGGACCTGCTCTAATACCAGCTATGGTAGAACCTCCTAAGAAATCAGGCCCACGTGCACCTATCATTGTCTTAACGGACCTCGGATACCGTACACAAGTTCCCAACAACTCAACAGGTCTGTCGGGTGTCCTTGGGAAACCCAAATCATCCATGAATCTTTCTTTGAACAGGATCCTAATCACAGACATTGCAGATTACAACAATTTATTCAAATATATACATCAGAGTGAAATATCATGGAAGTCTTAAGATAACATAGTTTACAAACCAGTTGTTTTAAACTTACAAAACCATAAGTGTCATACAACCATAGTAGCAGGATAATATTACATTAACTTTATTTATCATACAAAATAGTGCCTTGTCCAAAGGCTATTCATCAATCCTCATCGTCATTGACTTCAAACACAGACATGCAGCAGGGACCAAAACAAGCCTGCGCATGCGACTCACCTGCAACAAGGGTTAATAAACCCTGAGTACAAAAGTACTCAACAACATTGACCCAATGTAAAAAGGGGTGAAGGACTTTATAGATGTAGGTATTGGGTCAAGGTAAGGATGTAGCAAGATTCAAAAGTTCTTTGCTAAAAGTTTACTATTCTTGATCCTATTTTCAAATTTTGCCCCTAAGACCTTTTAGTTCATTATCTCAACTAAGTGTACATTTTTCATATTCCAATCCTTCTCATTCTATTCTTTTCTTATGTTTTAGTAATTCACCAGTCCTGCATTGCTTCTGTAATGAAATGAGTCTCCGTATCCATGGAGCACCTGTAATTCGAATTGATTCAAGTCCTAGCTGAGGATTTCTTATCACATGACATATGTAGTACTTAATCTTGCATATATCAACCTCGCTACCGATCCTCCTATACTAAGCCGTCTCCACGCCACCCGAGAGCACAACACACCTCAAATCTGGCCATATTCCAGCCATGAGGGTACATGCTACTCCCGCCATCTCTCCACTCCCAGTGCGTGGGCATTCATCTTAGTATCGGATTAGCCGAAGTAGGCTTACTGGAGTATGTGACCAGTACTACAAAGTGTCTCGTTCAGAAGATCCACAATGAGTGGCCTTTAAGCGACATAGTCGGCAACATTACCCAATATTCAAGATAAGTCACCTGACTAGTCTCTAGTTCATTCTATCTTCTTTCTTTCTTTGGCCAGTATGCCATCTTTGATTGTATCGAAACTTTTACTTTGAAAGCCTACCATAAAGCATACTAAGCATACTACGCCTTTGTAAATGAAATCATCTTCAAGGATGGTAAACAATTAACAAGGTAGGCAATGCATCAAGTAGGTAACATTTGAAATAATCAACTTAATGCAATAGGTAACATAGGTGATAAACTTTTCAAAGTAAACAAGGTAAGGGTTTAATGCATAAACCAGGGCTTGCCTTCGTTGATGATCTCGGGTTCCGGATCAGTACCACAAATATCGAATCCTGAGATAACCGGAGATTCTTCCACAACTTGTTCAACTAGGATCGGTTCACTCTCAGATTCTACATGAAATAATAACATATGCTTCAACATGATGATAATGTAAACATGATGCTTTCAAGGTGCATAAAATATAATAACACCTCGAGTACAATTGTCCTTCACGGTACAGTTGTAAGCCAACAAAACCAACTTGCAATTTTACCATAAAAGACCACACAAGTGATTTGACCAAAATGATCTTGAAACCCTACTGGTCACAAAACATGACCAAAATAAGATCAAACACTAATCTAACACTTAGGGTTTACTTTTATTCATTTTTGAATTAATTTGGAAATAAGCCCAAAAATGAACTTGTTCCAAATGACCTCAAAATTTAATGTAAGCTTCCTCATGACAAATTAGTGTACCAAAACAAATTTCATAATTTTTGGAATTATACAGTGGCCTACAAAAATCATGGAAATTGCATTTATCAATTAATTGACTAAATTTTTTAACATTAAAAATTTATTCAAATTTCAAGTTTCATATTTTTAAACCATATTAGAACATGTACAGAAGCTACACACAAATTTTCAAAATTTTTGGAGCTGTAATTATTTTCTTATAAATTTCCAAAATTACTGCACTATTCAAAATTTAGAAATAACAAAACCTCACTATTCTCTCTCTCTCATTGATAGCCAGGCCCCGCTCGTCAGTGACACAGAACAAGGATACGGCGGTGCTGCCATCACCGGTCGGCCAAAACGCGCCGGCGGTGATGCTCCGGCGAGGCAGACCGCACCTGTATGACCTACACTACCCCACGAATCTATCCTAGCCTTTAGAAAGGCAGCATGTGCACTGGAGAGAGCTCCACGCCGGCCATGGCGGTGCGGGCATGACAGCGCACGACGTAACTATAGTTACGATGCAGTAGAGGCCAAAGCGAAGCGAGCATCACGCTCAGGAGCTCACCACGATCACGCTGGTGTGCTTGGTGAAGGCGAAGATGGGCTAGAACGACGTGGCCACGGTGGGGTCGATGGTGGAGGAGCTTCGGCCGGTCACGGGGAAGAATGCGTTGCGCCGGGCGATTTCGGCCAACCCAAGCGATGCGAGCAAGCCTAAGAGGAGCGCTAGGTCAAGGCGATCATGCTGGCTTAGCTAGGCATGACGGGAAGGGGTCGACGGCGGCTACGGTGAGCGGCGGAGCTGATCGGTGGTGGAGCAGAGCAGAGGGGAAAAAGGAGGACGACAATGGTGGTGCTCCTATTTATAGCAGAGAAGGATGCGCTCGGCATCGACAGCTCACGCACGAGCTCGCCACGGAGCCTGCTACGTGTCACTGTGCGAGAAAGCAACGAAAAACGATCGGCGGCGGCAGCTGCGTGGCGCCAGCAGCAAGCAGGGAGGTGGCGCTCGGCTGTCAACGAAAATTTTGAAATATTTACAGAATTGCCACTGCATTTATTTTGCAAATTACTCACAATTTTTCTAAAGAAGTTGAAAATCTCCAAAAAAGAAAGTTGCTCAACTTTTCAAACTCTACAACTTTGCTTCAAGGAATATTTTCAAATTCTACCTCCATTTTGAAATTTGAATTTGGGGTGCATTTGAGCATTTGAATCATTTCAAAATTACTCCAAATTTTATATGTAAACTTTAAAAACTTTGAATACCAAAGTTGATCTTTATAAAATAAGCCTCAACTTTGCTTTTTGTCAGAACCCCAAATTCCAAATGGATTTTGAATTAGACAAAAGGGGCAAAAAGGACTTTTATGATTTGAATTTGAATTTGAATTTGATTTGTTTACCTTTTTACTTTACTTTGATTTTTGACCAGTAACATGGCCCATTAGGGTTATTTGAGTCAATTGACACATGGTCTCACATGATCACATGAAATTTGACCCTTGTGGTCATGATCTTTATTTAAAGTTTTGAATCACATCACATAAAATAACAACTTATGAAATAAAGCTTATTTAGTGAATGCATTCAAAATTTTCTACTTTATGAATACTTTGCAATGCACATGATGACATGTCAAGTTTTAGTGCTAGGTCAAAACACCAGAGGTGTTACAACCCTTCCCCCTTAAAGAAATATCGTCCTGAGATTTAAAACCTAAGGCTAAGTAATGGAAAAGGAAATGTGTCAAGCTAACACATTATAACTTTATTCAAAAGGCTAGTGAGGGGGTTTTCCATTCTGTTGATAAACAAGACAAGTTACAATATAGACAAGATATTGCAACTAGATAGAAGCGAAGAAGTCAGGAAAGTTTTCTTCTAAGTAATCCTCAGACTCCCAAGTAGCTTCATCTTCAGTGTGCTGATTCCATTGTATTTTGTAGAACTTGATTGTACGTCTTCGAGTGACTCGATCTTTCTGATCTATGACTCTAATAAGGTATTCAGCATAAGTCAGATCAGGTTCTAGTTCTACATCACCAAAGTCAATCACTTGGTCAGGTACTTGAAGACACTTCTTTAACTGAGATACATGGAAGATATCATGCACAGCTGACATGTGATCTAGTAGCTTAACGCGATAGGCGACCGGTCCACATTGTTGTTGGATTTGAAAAGGACCGACATAATAGGGCACCAACTTTCCCTGAATCCCAAAATGATGAACTCCTTTCATTGGCGATACCTTGAGGTAGACATGATCTCCCACTTTGAATTCTAGCGGTCGTCTCCTCTTATCAGCATAGCTTTTCTATCGGGATTGAGCTACCTTCATATTAGCTTGTATGAGCTTAACTTTCTCTTCAGCTTCCTTGACCACATCTGGCCCAAAGAACCAACGTTCACCAGCTTCTGACCAATTTAAAGGTGTCTGGCATCTACGGCCATACAATGCTTTGAATGGTGCCATTTTAATGCTCTCTTGATGGCTATTGTTATATGAGAATTCAGCTAAGGGAAGGCATTCATCCCATTTAGCACCATAGGAAAGGACACATGCTCTTAACATATCTTCAAGAATTTGATTTACCCTCTTAGTCTGTCCATCTGTTTGCGGATGATAAGCAGAACTATGGATAAGTTTAGTTCCCAAAGACTCATGTAGACTTTTCCAAAACTTGGATATGAACAATGACCCTCTGTCAGAGACATTGGTCTTGGGTGCCCCATGCAGACTAAAGATTCTATTAAGATAAAGCTTTGCATACTGTTCCGCTCGATATTTATCTCTGACTAGTAGGAAGTGAGCTATCTTGGTTAGGTGATCAACAATAACCCATATTGAATTGTAGCCTACAGATGTCCTGGGCAATCCCACGATGAAGTCCATACAAATATCTTCCCACTTCCAAGATGGAACTGGCAATGAATGTAATGGACCTGTAGTCTTCATATGAACCGCTTTGACTCTCTGACAAATATCACATGTGGCCACATATTGAGCTATTTCTATTTTCATTTTGGTCCACCAATATCTCTTTCTCAGATCATGATACATTTTGTTGCTACCTAGATGAATGGAGTATCTTGTAGAATGAGCTTCATCAAGAATCTGCTTTCACAGCTCTGGGTTTTTGGGTACTACCAATCTATCCTTGAATCATACAACATCAGATTCATCAATCTTAAAACATATTGGTTTTCCAGATCTGACTTTATCTTTGATATGGGCTATACCCTTACTTTTCTGTTGTACAGCAATGATCTGATCTTTGATAGTGGACTCAACTGCAATATTGGACATGAAACCTTGTTCTATAATTTATAAATTTAGATGCTCCATCTCTTGACACAATGTTCATTGCCTAGGTTTCACAGTCAGACAATGGCAATGACTCTTACGACTCAGGGCATTGGCAACCACATTAGCCTTGCCCGGATGATAATGCACTTCTAAGTCATAATCTTTGATAAGTTCTAACCATCTTCTTTGCCTCATATTCAACTCTGACTGAGTCAAGATATATTTCAAATTTTTGGAGCTATAATTATTTTCTTATAAATTTCCAAAGTTACTGCACTATTCAAAATTTAGAAATAGCAAAACCTCACTATTCTCTCTCTCTCTCTCACTGAAAGCTAGGCCCCGCTCGTCAGTGACACAGAACAAGGATACGGCAGCGCTGCCATTACCGGTCGGCCAAAACGCGCCGGCGGTGATGCTCCGGTGAGGCAAACCACACCTGTATGACCTACACTACCCCACGAATCTATCCCAACCTTCAGAAAGGCAGCATGCGCATCGGAGAGAGCTCCACGCCGGCCATGGCGGCGTGAGCACAATGGCGCATGACATAACTACGGTTATGATGCAGTAGAGGCTAAAGCGAAGCGAGCATCATGCTTAGGAGCTCACCATGATCACGCCGGTGTGCTTGGTGAAGGCGGAGATGGGCTGGAACGATGTGGCCATGGTGAGGTCGATGGTGGCGGAGCTCCGGCCGGTCACGGGGGAGAATGCGTTGCGTCGGGCGATTCCGGCCAACCCAAGCGATGCGAGCAAGCCTAAGAGGAGCGCTTGGTCAAGGCGATCATGCTGGCTTAGCTAGGCACGATGGGAAGGGGTCAACGATGGCTATGGCGAGCGGTGGAGCTGATCGGTGGTGGAGCAGATCAGAGGGGAAAAAGGAGGACGACAATGGTGGTGCTCCTATTTATAGCAGAGAAGGATGCGCCCGGCATTGATAGCTCACGCACGAGCTCGCCACGGAGCCTGCTGCGTGTTACCGCGCGATCGGCGATAAAAAACGATCGGCGACGGTAGCTGCGTGGCGCCGGCGGCAAGTAGGGAGGTGGCGCTCGGCTGTCAACGAAAATTTTGAAATATTTACAGAATTGCCACTGCGTTTATTTTGCAAATTACTCACAATTTTTCTAAAGAAGTTGAAAATCTCCAAAAAAGAAAGTTGCTCAACTTTTCAAACTCTACAACTTTGCTTCAAGGAATATTTTCAAATTCTACCTCCATTTTGAAATTTAAATTTGGGGTGCATTTGAGCATTTGAATTATTTCAAAATTACTCCAAATTTTATATGTAAACTTTAAAAACTTTGAATACCAAAGTTGATCTTTATAAAATAAGCCTCAACTTTGCTTTTTGTCAGAACCCCAAATTCCAAATGGATTTTGAATTAGACAAAAGGGGCAAAAAGGACTTTTATGATTTGAATTTGAATTTGAATTTGATTTGTTTACCTTTTTACTTTACTTTGATTTTTGACCAGTAACATGGCCCATTAGGGTTATTTAAGTCAATTGACACATGGTCTCACATGATCACATGAAATTTGACCCTTGTGGTCATGATCTTTATTTAAAGTTTTGAATCACATCACATAAAATAACAACTTATGAAATAAAGCTTATTTAGTGAATGCATTCAAAATTTTCTACTTTATGAATACTTTGCAATGCACATGATGACATGTCAAGTTTTAGTGCTAGGTCAAAACACCAGAGGTTTTACAGACATCTTCTAATCTCTCTATACTCATCAACCGATATTTGCATTTTGGGATCGACTGTCCTAGCTTCTCTCGATTTGGATGATGTTAGGACCTTGGTTTTTCCTTTGAATAGCCCAGCATCAACCATGTTCTGATCTCCTGGGAAAGGATTATCATTGACTTTCATCTTCCGAGGTGTATGGAATTTGAGCCTCCCTTGTTGAATAGCTCTCTATATATGCTGCCTGACGATTCTATATTCATTAGTGGAATGAGGGGTAGCGTTATACAATTTGCAGAACTTCTTGTTCTTGAACTAATCAGGGAGCAACATGACATGACCATCGGGCAACTTGACTTGCTCCTTCTCAAGCAAGAAATCAAAGAGCTTGTCCGATTTGGTAACATCAAAGTCATAACTCTCCTGAACTCCTCTTCCCCAAGGATTTGACACCATCACTATCTTCTTGCCCCAATTCCATTCAGCTGCAGCAACCTCTTCTTCTTCGTCTTCATAGCCATCATTGACTGAATATGGATCATAAGCTTCAGCTACTGTGGTGTTCTTCTAAAATTGGGTATCTCTACGTATACTCTGGAATTGGCTATTGAGTGCTGCTACTCGTTGAGCCAATTGTCCCAAGTTGTCAAACTCTTGTCCTAGCAGCTTTTCTTTCCACATTGGCAGCATTCCTTAGACGGCCAAAGCAGCTAGTTGATCATCGGCCAAGCTTAATGAGAAACACAGATTCTTAGTCTCTCGGAATCTCTGAAGAAACTCATTGCCCGATTCATTAGTCCTCTGCCTCATGGTTGTCAAATCAGTTATTTTCTTCTCTCTAGTCCTAGTGTAAAAATATGTATGAAACTTCTTCTCTAGGTCAACCCAATTGGCAATGGAGTTGACTGGTAATGACGAGAACCAAGTGAAGGCTAGCCCTGACAGGGATGAGGAGAAGAAACGAACTCGATGGGCATCCTCAACTGAAGCTTCACTCAATTGTATAAGATACCGACTGACATATTCTATTATGCCTGTACCATCTTGACTAGTGAACTTGGTGAACTTTGGGAGCCTGTAATTTGCAAGAAGCACGACCAAATCATATCATTCTGGATATGGGTGTTTGTATGAAAAAGTCATTCCCTTTGGCTTCAGACCGAACTGATTCTTCATCATCTCGGTCACCTTCAACAATAACTCGTTAGCCTGCGGATTTGGATTTCTTGGTACATGCTGACCCATCTATGGATTAAAATCCCGTGTGTCTTGATATCCTAGATTTGGTATCATGTGGAGGGTGTTATAATCCATGCTATAGTGATAGCCTTGTGGAATCTCAATCTGTTGGGTCCTTTGATGGCTTGCTGTTTGAAGTCTCTGATTATAGACATAAGGATCTATATCTGTATGGATCCTCTGAACGGATGGTGCTATCTTCTAAGCCGACGATGGTATGTGGCCTGATGTGCCAAAATTGATCATCTGGTTTTGACTTTGCCTCATCGGCTGCTACACATGTTGTACTAATGGTCTAGGATTGTACTGTATTTGATTTGTAGCAGTACCTGGAGTTTGTTCAGATGAACCTTGAAGTGTCTGGACGCCACCATTACTAGTTGGTGCCACTTCTTGATGACTGGTACTGACTTGATTAGTCCCTTGGGTCAATGGATCTGGAATATTATAACAAGTCAATCCAACCTGACCAACTGGAATTCCATGAATCACCTCTTTCATGGTGTTGTGAAATGCATCAACAAAAGCTTCATTGTGGCTTAAGATGGCATCATGAATAGACTTGTCTATGGCTTCCGTAAAGAAACGCCTATCTTCAGCTTCGACCGTATCTATCTGCCCATGTAGTAGAACTCTTGGTAGTGGAAATTTCTAAATAATTATGCTGTCATGTGTTTTGTTGTAGGACAACAAATACTTCTTCTGAAACTCTTCCGTAGCTTTGTTGATTGTATCCTTATCTTCATCAGGCAGGTCTTCATAATGTACCATAAGGATACTATCATTGTTGTGAACCACCATGATGATTGTGGGGTCCCACCAGGCGTGCCAGAAAGTGTGTCGACATAGAATTTCGTCCCGTGCCGAGGACACACGCAGCAAGCAAGAAGGGTCCACTTGATGGAGTAGATCCGCCTAGCTTCTGTACAGGGGTGGTCGATCCTGCGCAATCCTACCGAGGTGTGTCAGTCAATTTAACCCTATAATTGATAAGGAGAGAAAGTTCATCAGTAGTTAAGGACAGAACTTGGCGGTGTTGCCAGATAGTCTCAAATGTATGGTTGTGAGAGCCGACATGAAAGGAAATCGGCTAAATAGACGATTCTAGTATATTCATGAGAATAAGTCAGTTAGAGCTCATGGGGTCATGTGAAGAGAATTGATTATCATTCAGGATAAACATTATTTAAACAAATATTAATCAATGGCAATAAGATATCAATGATGATCGGTCCATGCTGAGCCAATGATTATGAGTAACCAAACTCCTTTTTATATAAAGAAACAATTCAACATCACTTAATCATTTAATAAAGATAAATCTAATGAACATGCTAGATCTCATCTATCGCCATGACCAGTGGGGCATGAGGTAGAATCATGTAGGCCGTAGAAACAACAATAGACTCGACGACCCTAACTTATTACTAATATTAGTGGGGCATGAGGCAGAATCATGCAAGCCATAACACAATAGTAAGATTATGGGGCTAACACATCTTTCAACTTATCTCTACTTCAACAATCTCATGATGTGAACTGTTCGTAGAAGCATTCGATATCGGCTAAATAGCCGATTCAGGCATAGCGCACAGTTAAGGTCATGTCTTCTAAGGAACGGGTCTATCAACCAGCGATCCCCACTCCACGGTGCCAACAGTGGGGTGAGAGGCAAAATCCCATAGGCCATGATGACAGGCCATGAAACAGTTCTCGCTAACCGATAGATCTACTCAAGATCAAACATGCCTTAACCGCATGCTATGCACGATTAAGATTGACGCAAAACAGCCGATAAAAACATAACTCATCGTTTAAGATGTAGATTAGATCAGTTTTAGATTAGCAAATGATGAGTTAAACAAGATATAAGGCCAATCTAGATCAATCTCAATCGGACAGAGTGATATTGCTGTAATTAGATAAATAATAAAAGCAATAAGCAATATTAATAACTTAATGAATCTACCAAAGATTACCACTCTAAGATAGAGCCGATAACTTGACCTTGATCCAATTCAAGCAGTGGGATGTGAGGTAGAATCACACAGGCCATACTTGAATTAGGCAAGAGTTGATAACTAGCTTATACCAGAGCCACAGTGGGGGTCGACCGGATCGATGCAGCCATACGAACAGAGGTATAAACCATGACAGCACTTACAACAAGCAGTAGAGGTCGACTAGATCGATGCAGCCGTACTTGCTGAAGAACTCACCGAGATCTACTCTACTCTTACTCCTAAGGGGTGGCTAGAGCCAAAAAAAGTAATTGACTTGTATTTGATTGATTGGTTCCCCCTTTACAATAGCCAGGGTTTGGTATTTATACCCGGAGCCTAAAACGAACCCTACTCGAGTACAACTTAATACAATCTTTGTCATAATGAAAATATTCCTAATTTAAGATAACTTGGACTCTAATCTTTTCCCTTTTTGTAGAGTCCAACATGTTTTTGTCCTCATGTCAAGCATAGCCTCCATCATTATCTGTTGGCGCTGTCCGAAGAAAGCCAATTCCTAGATTTTGCATCTGAATTAGCTATTTCTGATCCGCCAACAACTGATCCCTTGATGATACGATCTTGAGAGCTTCTGGGTCCCTATGACTCTCCTTCCAAATTTCGGTGTAAACAGCGCGTCTAGGGGGGGTGATGCCCAAGACTCTATAAATAGAAGCCGTCGCTCTCCTTAGGGTTTGGGTTTTGTTTAGTTCTCGATTTCCATGTGAAACAGACATCATTTTGCTGCAACTATGCCGCCAAGGCTACATGTTGTAAACCAGGGCCCTAGTTCTTGATCTTGTTCATCTATGGCGATTAGTCCTTTCGAATAAAGACTTGAACTCCTTCTTGTTATCATAAGCCTCATATTTATTTGCAATTTTAGATTGCGTTCATCCTGTTCTTGCTTATGTTCTTGATTCACTTGTAGGAAAGCCTTCTCGGCGAGGTCAATCGCGTTCGCGTGGTTGATAACCAATGGAGCAGTGGTGTAATAGTTGCGGGGGTCCGAATCAGTCTTGGTTTGAAGCCTAGATCGTGAATGTCGAGTCTCCACCAATTGACTCTATCATACCTTTCAGAAGATCAGGCCTAGTCTACATCACGCATCCTGTCTCAGTCTACGACTTCTTGATGAAGCGAGCTGATCTGAACGCCCTCGCTCTCTGCTCCAGATATGCCTCCACTATCTGCTCTATTGTTGTGTTGAATTGCTTTGCTAAAGCCAACTCGTTTGCGAGCCTCTCATTGTGGTCCATGAGTTTGGTGACCTCCCCAGATAGTGCTTTCAGTTCCACGCCTACAGCCGAGGCTAGGCCTTTTGCGTACATGCTTTCCTCTTGCAGCTTCTGATTGTGGGCCTCTAGTTGAGCTTTGACCTTAGTGAGCTCACACAATCTTTGCTTTAGTTCATCAATATCTGACTGACGAGAGAATAGATAATGTTAATCTAATCAGTTAAAATACCAAAATAAGTGATATAATTGAACAAATCAGTCAACTAGGGTGACGGTATTAGATAAATGGATCATGAAAAAACATTGATTTAGCAGGTCAGTAATCTTTATACACTCTTGAATTACTACTTTGTTGGTACAATCTTCAATTACTACTTTGTAGGCAGGTGTTCTCAATTTAACAAGCCAGTGATCTTTTTACACTTCAAAAACATCTGGACGACTGATGCAGCAGCTATCTAGCGTAGATGTATACTCTATGCTTTTTTGTCAAAACAAGAGCTTAGAGTGGTCACTTTCTAATTTAAGCCCTGTTTAGTAGAGCTCGTACCGCCTCCCGCTTCTCTAAGACACGCACTTCTAGAGCTGCTCTACCAAAAAGAGGCCATAAATGCACATGAAAAGGAGGCCATAAACATACTGTACATGCACAAGGACATGACATGGAGTATCAGAAACCTATCATTTCAGTTTAGCTTATCAGTAGTACTCCATATCTTTTAGCTACTCCTAGGCCCTATCTACGGAGAACAGAGCATCGTGTGCACACTTGTCATGGCATCCAACTTAGACAGCTGGATGGTAGCGTCGTTTGCCGACAAGTTACAAGTTACGACGACTTCTATAGTGGATCATCCCAAAAGTTGGAGCCCCTCCACTTTCACGTACCCCAAAAGGATCCAGAGTAAGAGCGGCCACATCACTCGCATTTACACACCAAAAATAGGCTCAATCGCTGCCACCAAACCAAAACGGCACCCAGGCCCCAGCAAACCGACACGTTGTTACGTAGTTACGCTACCAGTGGAGTGCACGCCCGGGACGATGCTGCGTGGCAATGCAAGCTCATCACCACCAGCACGCGGATGAGCTTAAATACTCCTAGTTAGTTGTGTGGTGGACATGCAAGAATGAGAAAATTAAACATGAAGCATTTGGGGGCTTTAGTTCTCTACTCTAGGTACCTCAAGTTCAAATGCTTTCTCATTGACCTGCTCCAGTAACTTAGTGTGAGATTGGAAAATCATTGCAATAGTTTAATATGTACCAATTTAGAGACAAAGTAATTGAAAACTAATTGACTGCAGATAATATACTGGTGTATGTTCTAACTGGTCAAGCTTCCCCTTAATCTGCCTTTCTAAATGTGCTATCTACTCCTACTTGCCCTTAATCTCATCACTGACATTTTTCATTTCCATCTTCAAATGTATACAATTCATTATTTTCATTTCCATTCTTCCATGACACTAATATGAAGCTAGGAAAAATATTGCTTCTGTTGTTTGACACTTTTCAATAGGGTTTCTAAGTTAGGCCAAAATCAGCCTTGCTGCCTTGTTATTTTTGTGTAGGATGTTTCTATTTGTAACTTTGGGTGTAATTTTTACAGTAGCCTATTTGGAGCATGTTGTATGAACTGTAATTTTTGTAGATTAAACTGTGTAGTTTTCATATATGTTTATTATTCCACTTAAATAACTAAATAAATTAAGAAAGGCATTAAAAGAACTGAATTGGTGGTGAACACCTTACTTTCTGGTGATCTTATATCATGTGTGAACTTGTGATGCACTTGGTTTGGTCAGAAATCATGTTTGGCACATAAATAAATATTTAATTTTAGCATTTTTATAATTTTGGATAGTTTCTAGCACTTGGTGAATTAGGCTTTGATAATGGTGTTTGCTGGGAATCATGTGAATACAAAAGTTGTAGTTAACTTACTAAATTAGATTGTGTTAAACTTTGGTGGCATTTGGCCAAGTAGTTTAGGAGATATGACTATTCTCAGTTTGAGTCCAGTTTTGGCTGCTCTCTGTCTTGTGAAGATAGATTTCTGTTGTTAAGTGATTTCGACCTGGTAAAAGTTGGAATCATGCCTTCAGGTCTGAAAATGAATTTTAGGAAATTTCATAAGCTTTCCAAATTGTCTTTTTGCATGTCATTTGTATTTGTAAATCTCTAGTTATGGTCAGTTTACTATGCTGCTGTTGCTCTCTTACCACTGCTACTGCTCTCTTACTACTGCTACTGCTACTACTCTGTACTATACTTCATTCCTCTCTTTTGCTTGCTTTGCTGTGCAGCTACTACTACCTAACTACTACTACTCTGCTTTCCTATATTTACTACTCTGCTATGTCTCTATCTCTCTCTTTTCTGGCTCGACTGAACTGTTCTTTTCTGGCTACTCTTCTATGCTTCGGGTAGCCCTTCGGGGTCGATTTGAAACAGTTGAAGGACTTAGCATAGAGCAAGGCAGGTGCTTGCTATGCTTGCTCTCTCCATCTCTGGTGCTTGTTGTGCCTGTTCTCTCCATCTTTAGTGCTGCTGATGCTGTCTGGTGTTTGCTGTGCTTCCTCTCTCCCTCTCTAGAGTTGCTGGTGCAAATACCAGAGATGACGTGTTTATTTTTCTTCGAAGCGGGTTTTGGTGGGATGACAGAGACGACATGCAAATATAGATGCATGCTAGTTGCTAACTTGCTACCCTCCTTGGCTCCTCCCCTATGCTATCCTCGTCTCCTCTATTTTTGCCACATTTCCTATCCTCTATGTTTGGGAAGCAGCAACTGCTTTTTTACACCTTTTCCTCTCTATGTTTGTTAAACAGCTATTGCTTTTTTTTTGCCAAATGTCCCCTCTCCTCTCCTCTCCTTTGTTTTGCCGATGATAAAATTGTCTAAGTCCATACATTATATGAAATATGAGCTGATGATCAAGAACTTGTGAGGAACTTAGCATCATTAGCAGCCGCTCCTACATTACCTTCTCCTCTCTTCTCTGTTATGATGCCTTGATGCTCCAAGTTCATGGTCAAATGATGATTGATATATTTCTGAGGCCTCTACTACTACTACTACTCATTTTTTATATATTGTTATTTTATAGGACTACTTCGGTTTATAGACTTTTTTGATTTCTTATACCTTCTCGCGTACTGAAAGCACACTTTTCTTGCATCTATGAGAACAAAGCATGAAATAATGTCATGGATACTAGACAGTGTAGCCCGATGCCCCGAGCATGATGAGCAGCCAACCTATGAGGAGCAAGCACTAGAGGACCAGCTTACTCAGGAGCAGTTCAATAATGAGTTACAAAAGGATCTACAAATGATGCTTACTCAGGAGTAGTGTGACAAGGAGGAAGGGGGAGCAGAAGGAAGAGCAGGAGAGGCTACTGAAGGTAAAGAAGAAGAGGATGATGATGATGATGATGACTCAGAAGAGGGATATGTAAGTCCCAAGGATCCTTTCCCACGTGAAGCTAGAAGGAGGCCAACAGAGGAAGATTTAGATAAGGATTTTGACCCGAACGAGGAGGTAGGGATAAAGCCTTAGCTTATAAATTTTGCTAAAGCTTTGGCTGTGTTACCTCTGCTAACACTTTGACCTATCGTGTATATAGGTCCCTCCTAAAACTCAGAAAAGACAACATCGACATCCGTGACATCTCGCTGGACAAGACAGAGTAGAGGAAAGGAGAGCAGAGGCAACAGCCATAGAGACGAACATTGAGGCCTCTTCTCCACAACCTCAAGATACAACCACGACTACCAAGCCTAAGAGGAAATGAGGGGATAGAAAAGCAAATCTATATCCAGATAAGGCATGCTATGTGATAACGGAGGTTGGGTCAGCAAGGGAGATCCTTGAGCTGAAGGAATTAAGAGGATGATTTTGTAATGTGATCAGGGCTCTAGTAAGAGATAAATTGAACCTAGTAATCCCTAACTCGAAAGAGGTACCAGAGAAGAAAAATGATGAACTATGGGATATGCAACTGAAGCTCAATTTTAGATTTCTGGAGGGTAAGCATGAACTGGTAAAAAATGCTTTTAGGATGATGGGAGAGTCATTCCAACGTTGGAGGTCGGAGCTCAACAAGAAGTATATCCAAAAGGGGTTAACTCCCTTCAACGAGTTCGGCAAAATAACTCCTAGTCAATGGGAGGAGCTCATGGCTCAGAAGACTTCACCAGAGGCATTGGAGCTCAGTGCCCATAACACCAAGCTGGCGAAGAGGAACAAACACCACCATCATCTAGGCTCCAGTGCCTACTATGCCAAGGAAGAGTAGTTTAGGAAGATGAATGAAGAGGCCACAGTTGCTGGGAATATCGATGTGATGAATTTGAAGGTACGCTCAAGGAATTGATATATGCGAGGAGTACAGAATCATCCAGTGATAATCTTAAGTTTGATAAACCGGAGACCCAAGAGGCAGTATGAAGAATACTAAAATATGCTGAAGACAAGGAGAAAGGATCATTCAATCCTTCTAGAGAGAGGGACGAGCTTAGCTTTGGCTTGGAAAACAAGGAGCACATAGGCCGCACCAGGGGGCTAGGGAAAAGGATGACCTAGGAGCTAGAATTTGAAGAGGATAGACATATGTGTAGGAAATATGGCTGAGACCAGGAGACTAATCTTGAGCTCCAAGTAAAGGCTCTAGTTGCGAAGGCGTTGGAGGAGCAAGGACTGTCTATGGAGCCATGGACATTAATGACACCGCTGGGAGAACTGGCATTAGTTGGTAGCCCTCTGAAAGTTCCTAGCAGCCAAGGTTCCACTACAGCCACAACCCCTGTCGATCACATACAGGAACCAATTAGTTGCACCTTGGTGTTTCTTAGCGGTCGGCAAAACATTGTGATGGAGGTGGCAATGGGTGTGGCACATCCTCCTGGTGGCTTACACCATAATAATAAGATACCGTTGGACTACACTAGGGTCAAGGTGCATACCGTGAAGCCCGAGTTCATGCAATGGAGGATAGACTACGCAACTCCCAAGGGGCTAGTGTTACTCGAAGATGTAATGAGACAGTTCATCCTCTGGCACAAACGGGATATTATATTGACTGCTTCTTCGCCGCCTCCCCCTCTCCCAAATTTGGAGTGAGTTGTTGAGGTCGGGGAGATATTTTCACCATCTCGCGACCATCATATTCCTGAGATGCCACATTCTTCTCTGCCTCCTAGCGAGCATGTGCCTTCTCTAGCTCATACCGAGCAAGTGCATGATGAGATGCCATAGTCTTCTCAACAAGCATAACCGATACATGAACAACGAGTGCCTCCTAAAGAAGGTGATGCACAAGAAGATGAGGACGTGCGTGAATGGATACTTCAAAAGAAGCATCCAATTACCATAAGACCAATTTATGTTCTGATGAAAGATATCTCATCGGTGTCCAAGTGGTATTCCCATGACCAGTTCAAGCCTAAGAACCAAGTTAAAAAGTCACATCATGGGGTTCTGAGGAGGTCATCACTAGCAAACTACACCAAACAGCAAAGCAGTATCCAAATGTTGATGCCATCAAATGGTCAAAGGATTGCCCAAAAACATATGAAAGAGGCAAGCCCTTCCTACCAAACTAGGTCATCCAGCGCCTACCACTTGGAATGAGAAGGTTCCATAATTGATACTTGCGTGTTCTCCCAATGAGCATAGACCTCATACAAGCATTCTTTCCCACCGGCACATTTGGAAGCCCAGCTAGGAAAATTGTCTTTGACTTCAATGATAGGTAGACATGCTTTCACGTTGGAGCATTGGAGATAAATCTAATTCGCACGTGGTGCCTGTAAGTCCTTGTCCTCCTGATATAATATGAATGTAATCTTTGAATTTTGTTGTAACTAACCCATGCCGTGCTTTATAGAATGCAAGTGCACATTGTCAAACAAATGCCAAGTGTAAAAGCTGGGTATATAGACTCTCAAGCTATAGCACAAACAAATTTTAATTACCCTAAACAGTGGCTACTAGATGCCAAAGAGCTAGCTGCTAGAAAGACTCTTCGGGAGAAAGAGCACATCCGTATGGCGAAACTAAGGGAAGAGTCCCTTAAGGTTGCGGCATACATTGCCCTGGCTTTCAAAATTCTCCAATAGCACTCTACTATATGGCTACCATACAACTTCGAGTAAGTTCAACTCTATACTTAAAGCTTTGTTCGATATATTTTATTCGATGCAAAAGGGCTTACCTAGTTCTATGATTAAATTTATACAGCAACCACTGGATTTGTATAGGTATCGATGTCGGGAGGAGCATGGCATCGGTCTTTGATTCAATAGATAGGGACCTGGTGACATACAAAGACATCATATCGATTCTCAAGACATATACATATCGACAATCCTCATTAGCTTATATGTTTGTATACATACTTGTAACATTCACTTTTAGATACTAACAAGTTGTATTTGCTAAAATAATTCAAATAGGGCATTTAGGTTCTATGCCACTAAACATCACGGAAGGCATGATCCAGCAAGGAAGGAAAAGTTGACTATAAAAACACTATGTGTGGTAAGTGTAACTTACTTCTTTAGTACTCCATTACATGGCTGTCATAAGCATTACTTAATATTTGCATATGCAAAACACACAGTGCCCCAAGCAGAAGCCTGGGAGTGTACATTGTGGATACTATATATGTTCTATGATGAGTAACACCGGTGCCTACAGGAGACACCCCTTAAGGATAAGTTTGAACCTCTTCACCCGTAGTATAAAAACTTTATACATGGTATGAAATACTAAACTAAAATTTGTTCTCTTGTAGTGAAAAGAAGAGAAAGAAATGAAAAGAGACCCATACAAGGATGACCAACTCTTAGAGCTCGTTGGTGACCTTTGCAACTTTATATTGGACTAGATTGTACACGTCAAAGGCATCTACCATGTCTGAGAGTCTGACTTAGGTAGAAATCCTCAGTACCAACACCTTCGTGAGACTGAAAGGCTAGCTCTAGGACATTGATAACAATGTATATGGAATTTAACATTGGTTTTACATTGTGAATTATGTCTATTTAATGATGGATTGTATATATTCTTGTGAATTTGACTTGTAATTGTAGTTCATATAATACTCTTGTCCTTGTAGTTTATATAATACTCTTGAGTGAATGCGGTTCGGAACGTTGGTCGCGGGGCGTTCAGCGAGTTTATCTCGCTTTCCTCGCTCACGTTGGTCGCGGGGCGTTCGGCAATGCGAACGCTGGTCGCTGGGCGTTCAGCGAAACGTCGGTCGCGGGGTGTTCAGCAACACGAACGCTAGTTGGAATACGCAGAAACAAACAATATTTTGGTCGAAATTGAATTGTAAATTTGATTTTTTATGGGAAAATGTATTGTAGGGGCGATTCTAGACTGAACCGCTCCTACAAATAGGTATTATAGGGGTGGCTGGTACTATAGCCACCCCTACAAATTGATTTATAGAGGCGGCTGTAGTACCAGCCGCCCCTACAAATCAATTTGTAGGGGCGGCTTGTAACAAAACCGACCAATTATACGAAATTAAGTAAGAAAATCATCTGCCAGAGGAGACGGTTTAGCAAACTTAAGCCCATATAACCCGGCAGTCCATGAAATCACGAAGGATCTCAAACCAACTCATATACCAGCCAAGATCGTAATAAGTTTAGCGGTCACCATCACATATTATATAAAAGTTCGCATCACAGATACATCAGAGTTTAAACAAAGTTATTACAAAACGAGTTCAAATAGAAGTAGCGGAAGCCATTTGTTCAAAACCACACACACTCATATGGAGTTCAAATACAGTGCCAGCTAATGATCATCTTCAACAAAAGCATCAGACGAGACGTAAGGAATGACCATGCCCATGGTCCTAAGCATCACCCATCGTAGGATAAAGACAGTTGATACAGTAGCCGTAATACATCTGCCCATCTGCAACAAGTGGGAATAAAACCCTGAGTATGAGAAGGTACTCAGCTAGACTTACCCGACATAACCAAAAATAAGTGACACCAAGGATTATGAAGGCTTTATAGTAGGGTAGCTGACTCATTTGCAAAAAGGCAATTTTAGCATTTCAAGAACCTTTCCAAAGCATTATTGTTAAGTTAACTATTATTAACCAGTCGACTACATTTGCACCTATACTAGAGCAAACATGTGATTAAGCAAATAATGATAACCCATGATCATTCATCAACTTCCATAATGTCATATTCATTATAACTGTTCAAGTGTTCCATCAACATTACTACGATGAAGTAACTCAAGTCAAGTGCTCACTATCCAGGAGCGATGGCGATTCAAATCGATTCCTAACCAGCTGGTGATTTATTCCTTACACAAACCTCACTCACCCACTAAAGTGAGGTATCGGTCACCGAGTTAACTACCTAGGAATCTCGAGTTTGCCAAGAACCACATGTACCTAGGGGCTGACCGACTGCACTTTGGTCTTATCATCTCGCCCCCGTGTCCTACCACACCTGCTCCGGCACAGTGCGCTACGGGCAATCTACTTGGCCTAAATAGTCTCCTAGCTTTGTGGTCGAAAGGTACTTTATTCAACCAGCTAAATGTAAGACATGCGTTCAACATGACTCGAGGCCCAACAATGGTCGGTCCTTAATCGACACAGATGGAAAGCACTACAGTTTAAAACTCTGTAAGTCTCCATCCGGTCTCAACTTCATTTAACACTTAGTTATACCATGACTTCATAGTCATCCAAGCAGATCCAGGTAACCACCTATAGCTCGCAGGTGACAGGAAATCACCCGACTTCTACCGGTCTAAGCCAGCTAAGCATTGACTCGACTGCGGATACCAGGGTAACAAGGATATAGTATAACAAAGGTAGACAAGGTATAATGTAGCAATAGTTGCAAACAACTCCTGAACATAATGCATTAATTAAAGTAAAGCATTTAATTAATAATTACACAGAGGAAGATTTAGATAAGGATTTTGACCCGAACGAGGAGGTAGGGATAAAGCCTTAGCTTATAAATTTTGCTAAAGCTTTGGCTGTGTTACCTCTGCTAACACTTTGACCTATCGTGTATATAGGTCCCTCCTAAAACTCAGAAAAGACAACATCGACATCCGTGACATCTCGCTGGACAAGACAGAGTAGAGGAAAGGAGAGCAGAGGCAACAGCCATAGAGACGAACATTGAGGCCTCTTCTCCACAACCTCAAGATACAACCACGACTACCAAGCCTAAGAGGAAATGAGGGGATAGAAAAGCAAATCTATATCCAGATAAGGCATGCTATGTGATAACGGAGGTTGGGTCAGCAAGGGAGATCCTTGAGCTGAAGGAATTAAGAGGATGATTTTGTAATGTGATCAGGGCTCTAGTAAGAGATAAATTGAACCTAGTAATCCCTAACTCGAAAGAGGTACCAGAGAAGAAAAATGATGAACTATGGGATATGCAACTGAAGCTCAATTTTAGATTTCTGGAGGGTAAGCATGAACTGGTAAAAAATGCTTTTAGGATGATGGGAGAGTCATTCCAACGTTGGAGGTCGGAGCTCAACAAGAAGTATATCCAAAAGGGGTTAACTCCCTTCAACGAGTTCGGCAAAATAACTCCTAGTCAATGGGAGGAGCTCATGGCTCAGAAGACTTCACCAGAGGCATTGGAGCTCAGTGCCCATAACACCAAGCTGGCGAAGAGGAACAAACACCACCATCATCTAGGCTCCAGTGCCTACTATGCCAAGGAAGAGTAGTTTAGGAAGATGAATGAAGAGGCCACAGTTGCTGGGAATATCGATGTGATGAATTTGAAGGTACGCTCAAGGAATTGATATATGCGAGGAGTACAGAATCATCCAGTGATAATCTTAAGTTTGATAAACCGGAGACCCAAGAGGCAGTATGAAGAATACTAAAATATGCTGAAGACAAGGAGAAAGGATCATTCAATCCTTCTAGAGAGAGGGACGAGCTTAGCTTTGGCTTGGAAAACAAGGAGCACATAGGCCGCACCAGGGGGCTAGGGAAAAGGATGACCTAGGAGCTAGAATTTGAAGAGGATAGACATATGTGTAGGAAATATGGCTGAGACCAGGAGACTAATCTTGAGCTCCAAGTAAAGGCTCTAGTTGCGAAGGCGTTGGAGGAGCAAGGACTGTCTATGGAGCCATGGACATTAATGACACCGCTGGGAGAACTGGCATTAGTTGGTAGCCCTCTGAAAGTTCCTAGCAGCCAAGGTTCCACTACAGCCACAACCCCTGTCGATCACATACAGGAACCAATTAGTTGCACCTTGGTGTTTCTTAGCGGTCGGCAAAACATTGTGATGGAGGTGGCAATGGGTGTGGCACATCCTCCTGGTGGCTTACACCATAATAATAAGATACCGTTGGACTACACTAGGGTCAAGGTGCATACCGTGAAGCCCGAGTTCATGCAATGGAGGATAGACTACGCAACTCCCAAGGGGCTAGTGTTACTCGAAGATGTAATGAGACAGTTCATCCTCTGGCACAAACGGGATATTATATTGACTGCTTCTTCGCCGCCTCCCCCTCTCCCAAATTTGGAGTGAGTTGTTGAGGTCGGGGAGATATTTTCACCATCTCGCGACCATCATATTCCTGAGATGCCACATTCTTCTCTGCCTCCTAGCGAGCATGTGCCTTCTCTAGCTCATACCGAGCAAGTGCATGATGAGATGCCATAGTCTTCTCAACAAGCATAACCGATACATGAACAACGAGTGCCTCCTAAAGAAGGTGATGCACAAGAAGATGAGGACGTGCGTGAATGGATACTTCAAAAGAAGCATCCAATTACCATAAGACCAATTTATGTTCTGATGAAAGATATCTCATCGGTGTCCAAGTGGTATTCCCATGACCAGTTCAAGCCTAAGAACCAAGTTAAAAAGTCACATCATGGGGTTCTGAGGAGGTCATCACTAGCAAACTACACCAAACAGCAAAGCAGTATCCAAATGTTGATGCCATCAAATGGTCAAAGGATTGCCCAAAAACATATGAAAGAGGCAAGCCCTTCCTACCAAACTAGGTCATCCAGCGCCTACCACTTGGAATGAGAAGGTTCCATAATTGATACTTGCGTGTTCTCCCAATGAGCATAGACCTCATACAAGCATTCTTTCCCACCGGCACATTTGGAAGCCCAGCTAGGAAAATTGTCTTTGACTTCAATGATAGGTAGACATGCTTTCACGTTGGAGCATTGGAGATAAATCTAATTCGCACGTGGTGCCTGTAAGTCCTTGTCCTCCTGATATAATATGAATGTAATCTTTGAATTTTGTTGTAACTAACCCATGCCGTGCTTTATAGAATGCAAGTGCACATTGTCAAACAAATGCCAAGTGTAAAAGCTGGGTATATAGACTCTCAAGCTATAGCACAAACAAATTTTAATTACCCTAAACAGTGGCTACTAGATGCCAAAGAGCTAGCTGCTAGAAAGACTCTTCGGGAGAAAGAGCACATCCGTATGGCGAAACTAAGGGAAGAGTCCCTTAAGGTTGCGGCATACATTGCCCTGGCTTTCAAAATTCTCCAATAGCACTCTACTATATGGCTACCATACAACTTCGAGTAAGTTCAACTCTATACTTAAAGCTTTGTTCGATATATTTTATTCGATGCAAAAGGGCTTACCTAGTTCTATGATTAAATTTATACAGCAACCACTGGATTTGTATAGGTATCGATGTCGGGAGGAGCATGGCATCGGTCTTTGATTCAATAGATAGGGACCTGGTGACATACAAAGACATCATATCGATTCTCAAGACATATACATATCGACAATCCTCATTAGCTTATATGTTTGTATACATACTTGTAACATTCACTTTTAGATACTAACAAGTTGTATTTGCTAAAATAATTCAAATAGGGCATTTAGGTTCTATGCCACTAAACATCACGGAAGGCATGATCCAGCAAGGAAGGAAAAGTTGACTATAAAAACACTATGTGTGGTAAGTGTAACTTACTTCTTTAGTACTCCATTACATGGCTGTCATAAGCATTACTTAATATTTGCATATGCAAAACACACAGTGCCCCAAGCAGAAGCCTGGGAGTGTACATTGTGGATACTATATATGTTCTATGATGAGTAACACCGGTGCCTACAGGAGACACCCCTTAAGGATAAGTTTGAACCTCTTCACCCGTAGTATAAAAACTTTATACATGGTATGAAATACTAAACTAAAATTTGTTCTCTTGTAGTGAAAAGAAGAGAAAGAAATGAAAAGAGACCCATACAAGGATGACCAACTCTTAGAGCTCGTTGGTGACCTTTGCAACTTTATATTGGACTAGATTGTACACGTCAAAGGCATCTACCATGTCTGAGAGTCTGACTTAGGTAGAAATCCTCAGTACCAACACCTTCGTGAGACTGAAAGGCTAGCTCTAGGACATTGATAACAATGTATATGGAATTTAACATTGGTTTTACATTGTGAATTATGTCTATTTAATGATGGATTGTATATATTCTTGTGAATTTGACTTGTAATTGTAGTTCATATAATACTCTTGTCCTTGTAGTTTATATAATACTCTTGAGTGAATGCGGTTCGGAACGTTGGTCGCGGGGCGTTCAGCGAGTTTATCTCGCTTTCCTCGCTCACGTTGGTCGCGGGGCGTTCGGCAATGCGAACGCTGGTCGCTGGGCGTTCAGCGAAACGTCGGTCGCGGGGTGTTCAGCAACACGAACGCTAGTTGGAATACGCAGAAACAAACAATATTTTGGTCGAAATTGAATTGTAAATTTGATTTTTTATGGGAAAATGTATTGTAGGGGCGATTCTAGACTGAACCGCTCCTACAAATAGGTATTATAGGGGTGGCTGGTACTATAGCCACCCCTACAAATTGATTTATAGAGGCGGCTGTAGTACCAGCCGCCCCTACAAATCAATTTGTAGGGGCGGCTTGTAACAAAACCGACCAATTATACGAAATTAAGTAAGAAAATCATCTGCCAGAGGAGACGGTTTAGCAAACTTAAGCCCATATAACCCGGCAGTCCATGAAATCACGAAGGATCTCAAACCAACTCATATACCAGCCAAGATCGTAATAAGTTTAGCGGTCACCATCACATATTATATAAAAGTTCGCATCACAGATACATCAGAGTTTAAACAAAGTTATTACAAAACGAGTTCAAATAGAAGTAGCGGAAGCCATTTGTTCAAAACCACACACACTCATATGGAGTTCAAATACAGTGCCAGCTAATGATCATCTTCAACAAAAGCATCAGACGAGACGTAAGGAATGACCATGCCCATGGTCCTAAGCATCACCCATCGTAGGATAAAGACAGTTGATACAGTAGCCGTAATACATCTGCCCATCTGCAACAAGTGGGAATAAAACCCTGAGTATGAGAAGGTACTCAGCTAGACTTACCCGACATAACCAAAAATAAGTGACACCAAGGATTATGAAGGCTTTATAGTAGGGTAGCTGACTCATTTGCAAAAAGGCAATTTTAGCATTTCAAGAACCTTTCCAAAGCATTATTGTTAAGTTAACTATTATTAACCAGTCGACTACATTTGCACCTATACTAGAGCAAACATGTGATTAAGCAAATAATGATAACCCATGATCATTCATCAACTTCCATAATGTCATATTCATTATAACTGTTCAAGTGTTCCATCAACATTACTACGATGAAGTAACTCAAGTCAAGTGCTCACTATCCAGGAGCGATGGCGATTCAAATCGATTCCTAACCAGCTGGTGATTTATTCCTTACACAAACCTCACTCACCCACTAAAGTGAGGTATCGGTCACCGAGTTAACTACCTAGGAATCTCGAGTTTGCCAAGAACCACATGTACCTAGGGGCTGACCGACTGCACTTTGGTCTTATCATCTCGCCCCCGTGTCCTACCACACCTGCTCCGGCACAGTGCGCTACGGGCAATCTACTTGGCCTAAATAGTCTCCTAGCTTTGTGGTCGAAAGGTACTTTATTCAACCAGCTAAATGTAAGACATGCGTTCAACATGACTCGAGGCCCAACAATGGTCGGTCCTTAATCGACACAGATGGAAAGCACTACAGTTTAAAACTCTGTAAGTCTCCATCCGGTCTCAACTTCATTTAACACTTAGTTATACCATGACTTCATAGTCATCCAAGCAGATCCAGGTAACCACCTATAGCTCGCAGGTGACAGGAAATCACCCGACTTCTACCGGTCTAAGCCAGCTAAGCATTGACTCGACTGCGGATACCAGGGTAACAAGGATATAGTATAACAAAGGTAGACAAGGTATAATGTAGCAATAGTTGCAAACAACTCCTGAACATAATGCATTAATTAAAGTAAAGCATTTAATTAATAATTACAAACCGGGGAGAAAAATGCTCCAGGGCTTGCCTCTCTCGAAGGAGCTCGGGCGGTGATCGGGGCACTCCGGAAGTTCCTCAACGTCCTCCTCGTCGACTTCGGTCACTTCCTATGGCTGCACCTCGAGCTGCTCCTCGGGCTCCTCGGGTAGGACGACTGGGTTCTCGGTTTGCGATCCTATATGATGCATGTGCGTAAGTGCTTATGCAAAAAGTGCATCGGATGAAATGAATACAATGGCTATGCTTGAATGCAAGGTAGTCAACATCATCCAAAAACATATACTACAAGCACATGTCATCTACTACATTCTCTTCTACTACTAATATGCTAAGTTAACACATCTCATTAAATGCTTCAAAGACACACCAAAGCTTCACTAATTCCTTAAGCATACACAAAGTAACATTTGATTAACCCTAGTTAATAATAGGTTTGAATAACAACATCTATTTTTATAGCTTAGAAAAACCTTAGAAAATTACCATAGCATAGTACTACCCTAAGTAGTCTACCATCAGATTTTTATGGTATTTGAATGAGTGGATTAGCCTACACAAAAATAACAAGCTATGGCATGATTATGAACATGAAAATACTTTGTACTGTGAAAAGTGTCAAACAACAGATGAAATATTTTTCCTATGTTCTACACAACAAATAATCACTGTACAAAAATTATCACATGCATGGTTTATACAAATTTTGCTCTCTAGCAAAAATAACAAAAATCAGCCATTAAAGGCACTTGAACTACACCTCATAATTTTTCTACAGTACATGCATGACACACATTTTTCCTAGGAAGTACATTACACAAGAAGAGTAACAAACTTGGAATCATATTTTTCTGATACATATAGGATTTACTAACCATTTTACAAGATATCAGCAATATCAAGAATTAATTAAAGCTCTATAGAAAAGTACCTCAAAAATGATATGCAATATTTTTATCATGTAGATCTAGTGACAAGGAACACAACAAAATTTGTTTCAACAAATTTGGAGCCAAAATGAGTACACAAACATTTTCCAAAGCTTTTAAATAGAAATCTGAAAATCATTTTTGAAATCCTTTTAAACTTCAGCTGACGAAATTGTTGGGTTCACCCGGTGCTGTGCACCCGGAACCTTCACCGATCACTACGGCTGGGCCCTGTGGCCCCATGGGTCAGTGACCCGAGAGCAGGGGAGGAGCTCCGCCGACCGGTGCTCACCGGCGGCGAGCCCTTCCGGTGGCGCGGGCGGTGCCAGCGTGCACACCATGCTGAGCCGCACCAGCTGGGAGGGTGGCGTTGGCCCGGCGGAGAGACGGACCATATGGCCATGGCAGCGCACTCGCCGGAGAGGAAGGAGGCGCCAAGCTTGGCCCTTACCTCGACGACGGCGGTCGCGAGCGAGCGCAGGCGAGGTAGGGACCCTAGGCAGAGCTGCTGGCGGCGAGAATCGAAGAATGGAGGCGTGGAAGGAGGGGTACGTCGCTGGTGGGGCAATGGCGGCGCTCGGTGGCGAGAGCTCCCGCGGAGCTCTGAACTAGAGAGAAAAGGAGGAGGAATGAGGAGGCAGCGTGGTCGGGCAGAAGAAGGCGCGCGCATGGAGGGCGAGGCAGGCCGTGGATGTCGTGCGGCGTGCGTCGCCGGCGCATGGCGGCCATGCAGCGAGCGTCGCCTGACGCGGTCGGGCATGGCGCGGCGTGGCGCGGAGTAGGCTAGACGCGCGAGCTGGGCTGGGCCGAGGCGAAGGGCTGCTGGGCCAGATGCGGGGCGGGCGAGCGAGCGGCGGGCGCGGTGGCAGGCCGAGCCGTCTTCAGCCGTGGGCCGAGAAGCGGGGCAGCGACCTGTTAAGCGAAAATGAAATGATTTTCTTTTTATTTCTCAAATAAACAGAATTCAAATCCCATTTTGAGCCATTTAAAAGCATTTTCACAAATTGGTGTAAAAATGAAATTTGTTCCATTTTCAATATCTACAACTTTGCTTTTATGACCAAAGTCAAATTCCAAATAGATTTTGATTACCAAATTAAACTCAATATTAATTCAAAACCCTAATTTTGGAGAATTATTTTTAAAGCAAAATTTGGCAATAATTTAAATTTAAACTTTGCTCCAAAAATTATGCTAAATAATTCTAGATGATTTACAATCATAGCCAAACATGTTTTACTAACCTAGCAAGCATAATTTGGGCAAAAACAACTCTAAACAAGTGTATGCAACATTCATGTTTCACGAGCATGTTTCATATGTTTCGAAGCAGGGTTTCAGTTATTATTTACATGATTAGGCATGTATGATTAGGATGCTTGATGATGCATAATATGCATGATTTGTAGTGCCTAAATGCTGGCATAACACCGGGGTGTTACAGCCCTCCCCCCTTATAAAAATCTTGTCCCGAGATTTGGGTTATGAACCATTTGTTATAAAAATCTTCATAAGCTTTTTGTAGATATTCTCCCGTTTCCCAAGTTGCATCTCCCTCATCATGATGATTCCACTGTATCTTGTATGTTTTCACTACACTATTCCGAGTAGCACGTTCTTTAGTGTCTAACACACGGACCAGTTGCTCACGATACACCAAATCTGATTTGAGTTGGATGCCTCGAGGTTCTATTCTTTCCTTCAGAACACACAAACACTTCTTGAGATGTGATACATGGAAAACTGGGAAGACGGTACTCATGGTCTCAGGTAACTCTAACTTATAAGCTACTAGACCTCTTCTTTCCAAGATCTTGTATGGTTCTACGAATCTAGCGACAAGCTTTCTTTGGACTCCAAACCTTTTCTTCTTCATTGGCGTGACCTTCAGATAAACATAGTCACCAACTTCAAACACAAGAGGTCTCCTTCTTCTGTCTACATAACTTTTCTAACGCGATTGAGCTGCCTTCATATTTTGTTGAATAATATGAATTTTCTTCTCGGCTTCTTCTACAAAGTCAATGCTATAATACCTTCTATCTCCTGGCTCGACCCAATTCAATGGTGTTCTACATTTTCTGCCATACAAAGCTTTGAATGGAGCCATCTTGATACTTTCTTGATAACCATTATTGTAAGAAAACTCAGCTAATGGTAACCATGACTCCCATGATCCCCTAGAAGACAACACATAGGCTCTTAACATATCCTCCAAAATAGCATTCACTCGTTCAGTCTAACCATCTGTCTGAGGATGATAAGCAGTACTACGAATCAAACTAGTTCCTAAGCCTTTGTGTAAATGTTCCCAAAAGTGAGCCGTGAACTAGGGCCCTCTATCAGATACTATAGTCTTTGGTATACCATGCAACCTCACAATTTCTGTGATATACTTCTTGGCATATTGAGGTGGTCGATATTCTGTCTTGATAGGCAAGAAATGAGCGGTCTTAGTAAGACGGTCCATAATCACCCAAATCGAATCATGTCCCTTTTGAGTAGTGGGCAAACCCGAGATAAAATCCATACTTATATCATCCCACTTCCAACTAGGTATGGACAAAGGTTGCAACAAACCGGCAGGTTTCATATGAATAGCTTTCACTCTACAACATGTGTCACATCTGGCAACATATGCTGTAATTTCTTTCTTCATTTTGGTCCACCAATAACGAGGTCTTAGTTCTTGATACATCTTACTACTTCCTGGATGGATAGATAGCTTAGAAAGGTGAGCTTCATCCATGAGTTTATTTCTAAGCTCTCGATCCTTCGGAACCACAAGACGGTCATCAAACCACAACACGCCCTATTCATCCACTTTAAAGTGCTTTGATGGCTTTTCTTTTATTTTCTCTTTGATGTGGAATATTCCCTTGTTAGTTTTCTAGCCTTCTATTATCTTACTCTCCAAAGAGCAACTAATCTGAATACTATGTAACACAGCAGGATGCATCAGATCGAACCCATCTTCAAGTAATGGCTGCATATTCAAGTAATGTGACTTTCTGCTCAAAGCATCTACCACTACATTGGCTTTTCTAGGATGATATTACACATTCAAGTTGTAATCTTTGATCAATTCCAACCATCTTCGTTGTCTCATGTTCAGCTCTGGTTGGGTAAAGATGTACTTGAGACTCTTGTGATCCATAAAAATATTGCATACATTACCAAGTAGATAATGTCTCCAAATTTTTAGGGCATGCACAACTGCAGCAAGTTCAAGATCATGTGTTGGATAGTTGACCTCATGCTTTCTCAATTGACGTGAGGCATAAGCAATGACTCTCCTTTCTTGCATAAGAACATAGCCTAATCCAGTTTTCGAGATGTCACAAAACACATCAAATGGTTTCTCAATGTCCAGTTGTGCAAGAACAGGAGTAGTGGTCAACAGCTTCTGCAAGGTGTGGAAAGCTGCTTCGTACTCCTCTGTCCACATAAACTTGTGATCTTTCTATAGTAGACTTGTCATAGGCTTGGCAATCTTCGAGAAGTCTAGTATAAAATGATGGTAGTAACCAGCTAATCCTAAGAAACTTCTAATCTCAGGAACTGTGGTCGGTGCCTTCCAATCCATAACCTCTTGCACCTTACTTGGATCGACTGACACTCCCTTTTCTAACAGAATGTGACCAAGGAAAGGAACTTTCTTCAACCAGAATTCACATTTGCTAAACTTAGCATACAACTTATGATCTCTAAGTCTGGTCAAGACAATTCTCAGATGCTCTTCATGATCCTTCTTGTTCTCGGAGTACACCAGAATGTCATCGATGAACACGACCACGAACTTATCCAATTCTAGCATTAAAATTGTATTCATCAAAAACATAAAGTATGCAGGAGCATTTGTCAAGCCAAAAGACATGACAAGATACTCATACAACCCATATCTGGTGGAAAATGCAGTTTTCAGGATATCTTGTGGCCTAATCTTGATCTGATGATAACTAGATCTCTAATCTATCTTTGAGAACACCTTAGCCTTGGCTAACTGGTCAAACAGAACATCAATATGAGGCAAGGGATACTTATTCTTGATGGTTACAGCATTAAGTGGCCTGTAATCTACGCACATTCTCAATGTGCCCTCTTTCTTCTTCTTCACAAATAAGGCGGGACATCCCCATTCAGACTTGCTTGGCTAGATAAACCCCTTTTTCGATAACTCTTCTAGTTGCTTCTTCAGCTCAACTAATTCATCGAGAGGCATCCGATAGGGTCTCCTTGAAATCAGAGCTATTCCGGGGAGTAACTCAATTCCAAACTCAATATCCCTATCTGGTGGGAGACCAGGTAGCTCATCGGGGAATACATCCAGAAACTCACACACTACCAGAATCTGATGAATAGGAATGACTTCAGTAGCACATGTAACACTTATAAGGTCTGTTCTTCGAGGTAATGGTACTTGGAAAGTACCCTCACCTAGGGGATCCTTAAGGGTAAGTACCCGACTTCCGGTATCTATGACTGCTCCCTAATCCTTCATCTAATTCATCCCTATAATGACATCCAAAACTAGTCTAGGCATAACTATCAAGTTTACTTGAAACTTTCTGCTACCTAATTCAAGGGTTGCCCCTCGAACCATCCGATTGGTCAAAACATCAGCCCCTGCTGAACTTATACGGTAACCATAACCCAATTCTATGCATAGTTGTTCATGTTTCTATGCAAATGCTTGACTCATAAAAGAATGCGATGATCTAGAATCAAATAGAACAACTATAGGATTTTTGTTGACAGGAAACTTACCAGCGGTTATGGGCTCTCACTTAGGAATTTCATCCACAGTCATACTATGCACCCTAGCATTATAAGTCTGCTTCTTCTTCTTGGGCAGATAAGGACAAAACCTCGAGAAGTGGCCGGGTTGATCACAATTATAGCAGGGTCCCCTCACTGTCCCAGCAGATCCCACAGCTCCCTTGGAATTGCCTTGTACCGCAGTTGCGGCTGCCTTGTTGGGCTGTACTGCCATCTTGTAAGGCTTCTGGGGTCCATAGAAATTCTAACTTCTCTGCTGAGGTGGCTTGAACCTCGCGCTAGGTGCCGATGGACGATAGGGAGGACGACCTCCCATAGGTGCTCTTGCTTGGGATGGACCACCTTCTAGGGCTCTCTTGCGAGTCTTGGCTACGGTGCTGGCATTGTTGTTCTTTTCCTGCTTCAGACAATCGCTGATGAAGTCATTGAATCTGGCGTGGGTGTTGGTACCCACATGCTTCATCATCTTTGGATTGAGTCTCCTCTTGAAACTGGCGATTCTCTTAGCATCGGTGTCAACCATGTTAGGAGCATAACGACACAAGTTGTTAAAGGTATGCAAATATTGCGTCACGGTCTTGGTGCCCTGATTCAACGCCAAGAACTCTCCCAACTTCATCTCGGTCAGCCCAGGTGGAATATAAACTCCACGGAAGGCCTCAGCGAACTCTCTCCATGAAATCTGAGCATTTGGAGGGAAGGTGGTGCGATGGTGCTTCCACCACATTCCCACTGGTCCTTGCAACTGATGTGCAGCATACTCAGTTTTTAATACCTCAGTCATCCTCAACACATGGAATTTATCTTCCATAGTGTTGATCCATTCTTCAGCATCAAGGGGTTTCATTGCTTCCTTGAATATTGGCAGCCTGGTGTCCATAAAATCTTTGAAGCTGCTGTATTGATTCACCCCAATGCCACCACCCTGATTGTTACCGCGCTGAACATTGTTGGCGATGGTATGTAGAAAATCCTCCATATTCTTCTAGGATTGTTCCGTGTTGCGTTGACTCCCGAGCAACTGTGCGAGGAACACCTCTGGGGTAAACGGGGGAGGAGGTGGCAAATGCGGTTCATGGGGAGGCTCATTGTTGTTGCCGTAGTTTCCACCACCACCACCGGTCCCCGCACCATTAGCACCAGTCTCAGCGGCCTCATACGTGGTATGGCGAGTGTTTGTCATCTACATATTTCAGCAACAAGTAATGATTGAGTGAAGCTATAATAATTGTGAGTGAAGGAAAAATTATGCCATACTGAATTTACTGGGGAGAATAAATTCATACAATAAAACAGAGGCACAACAATCGCATCCCAATTAAAACAACCTCACTAATCAAATTACTTCAACAACAAATATCGCGTCCATACAACCAAATTGCCAGCATACATACACTGGACTTTTATGCGTTCAGATATTGCATTTCTAGCCAAGTTCCAATCACATGCCAAGTCTCATAAGTTCAAAACAAGATACATTAGGTTACATGCCAACAAAAGAAAGGTCATCGCGACAGGACCTAGATACTAGCGCAAGGCAACTAGCCTTCTCCTTGGGGCCATTGTCGAGATCAGAGACGTCACCATCGCCCCTAGGTGAAACTATAGGCTCATCCTCGTTGTCGTCGTCGATGTCCATGCCAGTGGCATCTGGAGGAGCATATGGACCAACCCCATTGTAGAGCACGTGAAACTCCTCGTGCAGGTTGACGTTGTACTCCTCTAGCTCATCGACCCTCTGTAGCAGAAGGTCCCTCTCATCCCAGGCTTCATTCCTCTCCTAAACCAACTGTCCAATCATGCGGTCTGCATTGTTGTTGGCTTGAGTCAACGTATGCACCCGCTACATAGCTCTATCACCTCTCTCTATCGCCTAGTCTCACTGTAAGTTCATATCAGCCAACTACTCCTACAAACTAGCTATAGCACGTGCCTGTCTCTTCTTCTACTTTCTCCCCTTGAGCTTATCACGACCACGTAAGCCAGTCAAAGTCTAGTAGGTACTCTCAAGACCCTCATACGCTCTAATGGCGGTGAACATAGCACTCATAGCATGGTTGTCGCTAGCCTGTCCCTTAGCTAGACCTCTGACCAAAGCACTTCCCTAAGGCTGAACCCAAATAGCATCACGAGGATCATCCCTAGGAAAAGTGCCAGCTAGAGCTATTGTAAGCTCACTAGGAAATCTGCTCATGATATCCCTGATGACACAGAAAGCTGCTCCCTCTGCACCCTTAGTAGGAGTGCAACCCTCAAACTCCAAGTGCCAACCATCCCAATCTGGAGCATCACCGAGAGCAGGAACCGTGATCTCTACCACTGCAAGTCCATCCTCTGCTAACTGGCTCTCATTCCAAGAGTACACCGGCTCTTGACCCTCTGGGTACCCCACATCATGGAGCACTCTCCAAAGCAAGGTCAGCATGCCAAACTCGCTCAAGAAGGTGTCCATGGTGCGGTGCTCCCTTAGGGCCAACAGACATCGAGGTGCTCTTCCTCCGGTGGACTTATAGGCGGTCTACTTCGTGCGGGCCATCTGTAGCAAAAGTTCTTTTATTATCCCGTGGAAACATATTTTAGGTGATACAACTTTTATCAAAATGAGATAATCAATTTATAAGGGGAGGAATGCATGACATAAATGAAATGCACAAGTAATATGATGTATGTACGTGCTGTATGTTCTCACAAACTTATGAAATAAATAATTTCTAGCGACAAATTCGGTGGCATACAAACGATCTCTCAAATACATAGCTAATACATTCTACACGATAGCATTGTTATGTACCTACAGAAGATTCATTTCAGCCCAATTCCCAATGAATGCATAAAAGCAGTAAATTTTATCTACATGCTCTACACGAATCCCCAGATACATGTACAACGGTAGTAACTACCCGAACCATCGTCCTATTGACGGCATCGCCTCAATAGACGGAATACCCATACATGAGATACCTTTGTAAAACATGCGTAGAACAAGTAATTACTCCAGCATTATATAAGCATTCACCCTAGATCGGCGGTGTATCCGATCATGCTCTCACAACTCACACTTACCGAGGCGTAGAGGCAAATGATCCATACACTACCACTCAAACAAGTGGCACTCATACAATAGCACGGCGTATGAGCGACAAAAGAGAAATATGATGCAAGAACCCCAAGTTAGTACTTAATTAAGCCACCTAGAGTCCTTAACTGGGCATAAAGGATACGACCACTGGCACACTTTTTAGTTTAGAAATCACGTTTTTCAAATGCCTTTTTGTTTTAAATACACTTATAAACAGTAACATGCTAAACTCATGCTTTGATGCCAGCTATAACAGAATCAACCAATTATACGAAATTAAGTAAGAAAATCATCTGCCAGAGGAGATGGTTTAGCAAACTTAAGCCCGTATAACCCGGTAGTCTGTGAAATCACGAAGGATCTCAAACCAACTCACATACCAGCCAAGATCGTAATAAGTTTAGCGGTCACCATCTGTTGGTACAAAATGTAATCAACTGTACCTCACACACAGCAAGCCGAAAAGCATGGCTTCAATCGGGTTCCCGGGTGCTTCATGATCCGGAAGCGTGCCAGTCAGTTTGACCTACAAACTAACAAGGGATAGAACAATTAAATGTCAAACCAGAACATGTCGGGTAATATCAGACAGTTCCACATATACGGCCCTGAAGCCACTTACAACAACATACAGCTATAGAGAGCTGTCTGCCAACAAGTTCATAGATCATTCAGTTAATCGTAAGATGAATGCACGTAAAGACCTAATTGCCGAATGCATGTGCATGGGAAGACATGTTTGAACAAATGAAATCAATTATGAGTTAATGCATAACCAATCTCGGCAGTCCAGCCGAATTGGGGTTCATGAGGAAGGAACGTGCAAATAAAAATGATTAAACTAATCTAAAACCTGCATCTGCCGCACGACACCTGGTTTCATTAAAGCTTAAACATGATTAACATGCATGAACCCGCAACACGTGATAATCTAGATTAAAATAATTCAGCCATTATGAGTGTGTTATCTATTTGCAAAGGTAATATGAAAAGCAATGATCGTTGAAGCACGAATAAAACCATAAGAGAAAAAGAGAGCCGAACAATATCAATCTAGATTGGGCAGAAGTATGTTACAAATATATAAAATGTTTAAAAACATGCAACACTGGATAACTTAATGAATCTATTTAGATTTGCCATATCTAATAGAGCTGATAACTATCTTGCTTTCGCTAAGCATATTGAGCAAACGCCTACCGCACGGTATTTACTCATAAACAAAGCATAAGCGAAGACTTCTTGATTGTCAAGCAAAGATCCGCCGCACGATCATTGAAAACAAACAAGACTACTTGCATCACGTCTAAATCCACCGCATAATCCTAAATATGATAACAAGGTTGTCGGAACTTACGGAGGTCGACGGATCGATGACTCCTCTCGAAGAACTCGACGACATGACAAGAGGACTCGAAAGTTGGCACGGGGCCGGTTGTATTGATTTGGTTGTGAACCCTTATTACAATGGTCGAGGGTCAATATTTATACCCTAGACAAAACACGAGCCCTAGAGGACTATGATTTACAAAGGAACTTTTAAACAAACTTGGAAACTTATGATTCCTTACCCCAAACTTTTAGATTCCTTTATTATTACAACTTTCATCTTTCCGATCGGTCTTGCCTGCCATCTTCTATTTTCCCGAATGAAGTCACTGCCTTCTGGAGTAACCGACCGCACAAGCATTTAGCCGACTGCTTGTTTTGTTTGCCGAACACCCTTCTTCTCACACGCGGGTCCACCTGTCATCCTCTAGAATCGACCAAAATCCAGTGTTAACACATGCCCCCTCAATTTTGGGATAAAAGTTGTTTTATTCTGAAATTGACCACAAGCTCTTTCTTCCCCCTAGGTCAGCACCGTTCAATATCGCAGCCGCTGCCCAAAAATTCAAGCTTTCAGTGCAACCTCGGACCTACTTCGAATCTTCAATGGCGACCCAGGATGAAATCCTAGAGGTAAACTTTACTTATATTCGGCAACTTTCATTTGATCCTCCCGCTCCTCTTTTGATTTATTCCTCTTTGATTTCAATCACCTTCTAAAGGAATACAAGAACCAGATTTTGATCCCCTATGCTGCCAACCTCGACTCCTATTTCCTCAGCCCAATGGGAAATCCTGACCCTTCTAAAATTATCAAGAAGGAAACCCAAAGAATTCCTTTCAAATCTGGGATCACCTCGCCAAACCGATGGCCAAACACGTTCAAGAATTGGCCATTTCCCCCAATCACCGGATGGCATAATTGGTACAGGAGAATGCTAGAGAAAAGCAGCAGCCACTGGGAAAGTCAAGACATCAGTCATTGTCTGGAATTATCCTTAGCAGAAACACCCAGAAATGATTCCCTTTTGATAGCAGCTTCCCATTTTTGGTCTGACACTATTAATGCCTTCATCTTTGGTCATGGTATGATGACCATCACTCTAGCCGACGTGTTCATGATGACTGGCTTGAACGTGTCATTGCCAGTATATCCCTATAAGTACAAGAGCAAAAGTAATCAAAGAGCCGTCAGCTCTAGATGTGGATGGGTCAAACATATCCAGAACTACATGAATGCATCTGGCACCATCTCTGACAAAGAGTTGAAAGCCTTCATGAATATGTGGCTATGCAGATTCATCTTCTGTGGAAAATCCAATGAATCAACCCTGAATCACATGGTAATGGCTGAAGACTTAGCTGCAGGCACTTAGATCCCACTAGGCAAATATCTCTTAGGGTCTATTTATCATATGATGCATCAGATTACTCTTCAGATGCGCCAAGGTGGAGAAATCTCTTGTGTGAATGGTCCTTGGTGGCTAATTCAAATGTGGCTTCAGCTATATATGCATCAGATAACCCCTGTGAGCCTCTTCAATCTAAGTTTTCCTTTAGTTAACTATGCTGAAGGTAGTACAGCAAAGGTTAAGGCTTATCAGACTTATGGGGAAGCAGCATCATCTATAAGCATTGATATAGACATCGGTCATTTCTTCAAGCTATTTTTCAAAGGATTCGGCAATGTGCTCTGGTTTCCTTACAGAGAAAATGAAAATTTGACTTTGCCCTACAAGTTTAGCTATAAAACTGGTTGTTCAGGTCAAGAATCCATAGAGATTTTCAACTCCTTTATCAAACCTTACACTCTGCCAGCCGAATTTCATCATGGGAGGTTAGTGTAGTCCACCTATGAATTCTACTATCCAAATATGGTGGCCAGACAATTAGGATGTGGCCAACTGGCTCCAAGATTCCTCTTCTCAACAATCATAAAGTCAAGGGAAGTAATAACAGAAAGAATGGAAGCCAAGAAAATCTTTGAATTAGGATGGGAATTGCCAACATATGAACCATCTCCATTTGGGCTAATAGATGTTGCTCATCCCTTCTTTGTCTCTTGGTGGCAAGAATGGCATGCTCATATCTTCAATATATCAGTTCATTCTCTATGCAAAAACTTGCAACCTGACTTTGCTTCTGATAGTGAGGTAATTTCATTATGCTCATCATTTCTTGCTCCTGAACCCACTTCTTATTTTAACATCTGGTTATGCACAGGATCTTGAGTTTACTCTCCCAGCCAAAGCAATCCAGTACTATTCGGCTGGTCCCAAGCCTGCTCTAGGGTTTGATGCTCCAAACTTAAAGGAATTCATGAAAACTCCTGTGACTTTGGATTCAGTACCCTTAAAGGCACTCATGAGAACCCCTGCTGCTTCAACCACTGCATCTTCAAAAGGAAAAAGCAAAAGGAAAACATCTGACAATTTTCTCTTACCCAAGAAACCAAGGACCAAGAAAGCCAGATTATCTCCTAAGGTATGAATCTTTTAATTTTCTTATCAGGTTAACAACCTCACTTAGCAGTAAACCTGACCACCTCTACATTCATTACTTCCATTGCAGCCACAAGTCGAAATTCCCACACTGAGCAATACCTCAACGCCTATAGAACCAACCCCAGAAGTTTCTACTGAAGATGAAGAAATCCATGATAGCGAAACTTCAGAGACTCATGAAGCTGAAGGTTTAAAAGCTCACAAACCTGATGAGACCATAGGTAACATCGTTCAGTCAATTCCCTTTTTTCTCTTTTTTCTAAATAACACCTATCTCTTATGCTCATTATCATTTACTTTATTGAGAATAGATGAAATCTTAGATGAACTGGCAAGGGAAACTTCTCCTGATCAAGCTCCAAACCTGTCTCTTCTGAACCCTCAGTCAAGTTCTCCAGCAAGCCAGGGTATAACCCATCCTGATGATCAATCAGCTCAATAGGTAATGCCTTGTCTCACACTATATTTTAGCAAAAATACCCAATCGGCTAACACCTTCCTTCTTCCCCTTTCTTTAGAAGAACATCACTAAACCGACCACCAGTTACTCCTTCTCTATTGAGGATTACATCATTGAGAAAGGCAAAGAGATTACTTCTCATCAAACCTTATCACTGGAAAATCAGGCTCGGCTAAAAGAGGTGATCATTCTGCTGAACAAGGACACCATTAGTCTGGTTCAGGATGCAGATCAGATAAAAGACCTCCTTGAACTCATTGATCAAGATATCCCCTCTGCTCTCAAGGCCCCCCTAGAATCTCAGCCCATCTTGATGATCACTTTGCTATGGTGAGAAGGGCAACCAAGAACATATCTTCGAGGGTTGCTCTGCAGAAGGATAGATCTTTGAAAAAGCTGGAGATTAAAGATCTTCACTCTCATATCCAGACTACAAGAAATTCTTTGACAACCTTGGAACCTAAACTAAAAGCCATGGAGGATGAAAAAAGCAGACTAGAAGCTCAACTAGCCGAACTGAATGCCAAAATTCAGTCTCACAGGGCCCATATAGCTAACTTGCCGAAGAACATAGAAGCAGCTTCACTAAAGATAACTTCGATCATCAAAGAAGATTAGCAAATTAAAACTAAGTTATCCAACATCTAGAGCTCTGAAGATGAGGATCAGAAAGTGCTAGATAATATTAGCCGAATCAGGACTGAAGCCATAGAGGCAATCAATCAGCTTCTGAACAAGTAGACATTGGGCTTGTAATAAACTCAAGTGTGATACCCTCTGTCCTTTAACCAATCAACTTCGTGTTTACATATTTTTATTTGTTTGAAAAAGCAATCGACCTTTTCCCCTTAAATTACTCAATTAGAATGTAGCCGATTGTCTCCATTCTTCCGATAGCCGAACAAATCCAATTTAAATATTGTGAGGGTATAGCCGAACAATGTTGGCTCCAACAAATCAGGGAGATAGTCGAGCGACGTTCGATTTAACCCATGCCTGGCCCAGCCCAGTAGTGGCCCAGCTGAAAGGGAAAAACCCTACTCCACCGTTCGGCATTCTTGCCCCACAACCCCGTGGAATTCGCCACGATCCTTCGCTTCGGCTTATAAATAGACCCTTCCGTTAGCCTTCATCGCTATCTTCGCTTTAGCGTTCTCACATCCGTTTCCTCCACTTCCTTTGTTCGATTCATTCTAGAAGAAAACCCTAACCTCCATCAAAGCAAATGACGAACAGTGGCAACCGTGGCAAGCGCCCTGCCGACGGAGAGGCTGAAGGAAGCAGAGCATCACGCTGCCGGCGTCGTGGGTACGATTTGGCTTTTTGCCCCCCTTGCAATTTCCTTGTTCATCTCTTAGTTTCGATTTTTCCTTCCTCATTCATCAGGATAAGGGTCATCAGTTCTAGCCAATATCATCTCCTTCCTCCGGCGATAGCAGCTCAACCGAGAACTCCATCATCCGGCTCTTCCGGATCTTCCAGCTCTTCAAGCTCTTACCATTCCAATCCTTGGGGCCCGGCAGAACCAGCAGATGCACACCATCCATACTCTCACGAGGAGGCGCTCAAGTTTCGCTAGGAGAGGGATGAAGCCCGGGAGGAGCTAGGCGATGTCTCCAAGAAGTTCGGCATCGATCAAGCCGAATGGGAGGACCAGCGGAAGCAACTCTGCGACGCCATCACCGATTTGATATCCTCACCTAGTTTTATCATTCTGGCTTCCCTTGCTTGCTGATCCATTTTTTCTTTTTTTTTCTTTTCTGCCCAGCTCTTTCTGCGGAGAATGACCGCCTGAAGGCGGCGGCGAACAAGATCGCCGACAAGGTGAATGCCCAAGGGGAGACATCCGAGGCACGCCTTGATGCTGCGGACGGCCGCATTGATTAGGCTGTCATCCAAGGTGTGCACCTTGGCGCTTCTCTTGGGCTGGCGGCAATGACCTCCCGAACCAATGAGGACTACTCCTTCCGGCTAGTCGGCTTCGCTGGAGGACGCCCAGACAAGATTGACGACATAGACGAGCGTCTGGAGACCTACGATGATCATGCCACCGCCCTTGCCGAATCCACAAACCCCCAGTCCGTCCTCAACAAGTTATTTGAGGAGTAGTTTGTATTAGGATGGACTTCTATGAATAATCTCGTCTTTTGGAAGAATACTTATTTCTTTGATTCTTTTCGGTAAAATTCTGCCTGCGACTGTCATAAAAAATGCTGAAAACACCCCAACCTTGCATAAACATTCTTGTGCTAGAGGCGATGCAAACTGCATCGGCTATTTTGTGCTAAAGGCGATATGAACAATATCGGCTATTCTCAGTCTTATTTATTTTTAGGCTAAAGGCGATTTTCCCTTCATCGGCTTTTCTGATCTACATTCATAAACCAACTTCAACACTGGGGTAATATCTCTTAAGAAATCTTCCATTGATAGCACTGGTAAACTCCTCTCCAAATAAAGTTTTCAATATGTATGCATTGCCAGGTACACATTCTACTATTCAGAAAGGACCTTCCCAATTTGGAGACCATTTGCCGAATGCTCTATCCTTTGTTCCAACTGGCAATACAGTTTTCCAAACCAAGTCTCCTTCTGCGAATTGCTTCAGCCTAACCCTTTTGTTATAATACTTGGCAACGCGTATTTTATTTTTCTCAATATTTTCTAATGCCTTGAGACGAATCAAATGTAGATCTTCCAATTCATCCATCATTAGATTCTTATAATCCTCTTCCACCAATTCTTTCTGTAACACAACTCGCCTTGATCCTGACCGTAATTCCCATGGTAACACAGCATGATGCCCATAAACCAGTTCATAGGGAGACGTTTGAGTGGACCCATGACAAGCCATTCGGTAAGCCCACAATGCTTCACTAAGAACCAAGTGCCATTTCCTCGGTTTTTCATCAATCTTCTTCTGGATGATTTTAATCATAATCTAATTTGACGCTTCTGCCTGACCATTAGCTTGTGCATAATAAGGAGAAGAATTATACAACTTAATCCCCATACTTTTGGCAAAGTCACAGAATTCTGAAGAAGTAAACTGAGTTCCTTGATCAGTTGTTATAGTCTGAGGAATCCCGAATCTATGAACTATATGTTCCTTAACAAAACTGATCATATTCTCTGACGTTACCTTCTTCAAAGGGATAGCTTCAACCCACTTGGTGAAATAATCTGTGGCCAAGAGTACAAATTTGTGTCCCTTACTAGAAGGAGGATTGATCTGACCAATTAAATCTATACCCCATCCTCTGAACGGCCAAGGCTTGATTATAGGATTCATAGCAGACGCTGGAACTTTTTGAATATTGCCGAATTTTTGACAATTGTGACACCCTTTGTAATATTCAAAACAATCTTCCAACATAGTTGGCAAAAAATAACCAGTTCTCCTAATTATTCACTTCATCTGATAAGCTGACTGATGTGCACCACACAATCTTTCGTGAACCTCATACATCACTTTCTTGGCCTCTTCTTGACTTAAACATTTGAGCAATACTCCATCGATGGACTTGTAATATAACTGATCATCAAGAAACACAAATTTGAGAGCTTTGTACCTGAGTTTTCGGGAAACCTTTTGAGATGGATCTTTCAGATAATTGGTAATTTCGTATCTCCAATCACCATCTACTTGATCAGTATTTAAAACATCTTCTCCCATAGCAAAAACTTCCCGACTCTCTCGGTATCCAGAAGCAGCTTGAGCTAACTTATTTGCTTCTTCATTGTACTCTCTAGGGATATGATGCAAGGTCACTACCAGAAAATTCTTCAAAAGTTCTCTACACTCCTCATAATATTCTCTTAACACATTGTTCTTGCATTCATACTGACCATTTAGTTGATTAATCACCAACTCAGAATCCCCAAAGATTTCAACAGCAATGGCCTTTACTTCTATAAGAAGCTGAAGCCCTCTAAGCAATGCTTCATACTCTGCCTGATTGTTAGTAACATGAAATTCAATAGGAACTGCATACTCAAAAGTTTTTCCTTGTGGGGAAATCAAAAGAATACCAGCACCACCACCTCTGTTACAAGATGATCCATCGAAGAACAAGGCCCAAGGCACAATGCTTATCGCCTCAACAGAAAGATCCCGATGTTGGGTAATAAAATCGGCAATAATTTGACCCTTTACCGCCTTTGCCGATTCATACCTTAAATTAAATTCTGACAATGCTAAAATCCATTTGCCAATTCTTCCATTCAAAATCGGCATTGATAGCATATGTTTGATTACATCAAAACTAGAAACTACCACGCACTCGGAATTCAACAAATAGTGCCGAGATTTGGTACATGAGTAATACACACACAAGCAAAGTTTTTCTGTAGCCGAATACCTCGTTTTTGGGTCTAGCAGCTTTCGGCTAAGATAAGCTATGACTCTTTCTTTTCCTTCAAACTCCTGCATAAGGGCCGATCCTATCATTAGGCTATCGGCCGCCACATACAACTTAAAAGGCTTGTCAAGTTGTGGAGGTATTAGCACAGGTGGTGTTTTCATATATTGCTTGATCTCATCAAAAGCCTTTTGTTGCATGTCACCCCATACAAATTTTTGATCTTTCTTGAGCTTTAATAAAGGGGAAAAAGGTAAAACTCTCTCTGATAGATTGGATATGAATCTTCTTACAAAGTTGATTTTTCCTAACAATGATTGTAATTCTGTGAGATTGGTTGGTGGCACAACTTTGTCTATTGCTTCCATGCTCTTTTTCCCAACTTCAATTCCTCCTTTATGAACTAAAAATCCCAAAAACTCATCGGCTAAAACTCCAAAGGCACATTTGTTTGGATTCATCTTCAAGCCATGCTTCCTTGTGCACCCTAGAGTCTTTCTTAAATCGGCCAAATGTCCTTTATGATTTCTAGACTTGACCACCACATCATCGATGTAGATCTCTATAATCTTGCCGATCAGCTCGTGAAAAATATAATTCATAGCTCTTTGATAAGTTGCACCGGCATTCTTTATCCCAAATGTCATGACTATCCATTCAAACAAACCAATACGACCAGGACATCTGAAAGCTGTTTTCAAAATATCTTCTATTGCCATAAAAATTTGATTATAGCCAGCATTACCATCCATAAAACTAATAACTTCATAACCTGCTGCTGCATCTACCAGTAAATTGGCAACTGGCATTGGGTAACCATCCATGGGAGTAGCCTTATTAAGATTTCTGAAATCTATCCAAACTCTCATTTTTCCATTTTTCTTGTATACCGGTACTATATTTGAAATCCACTCTGCATATTTGCATGGCCGAATGAAGTTTGCTTCTATTAATCTTTCAACTTCCTTCTTCACATCGGCCAATACTTCCTCTTTGTATATCTTTCATGGAGGTTGTTTATAAGGACGAAATCCAGGTTTAATGGGTAATCGATGCTCAACAATGGAACGATCCAATCCAGGCATTTCCGTGTAATCCCAAGCAAAACAATCTTTAAACTCTTTCAACAGATCTATCAACTTTGATTTATATTCTGGGTCTAACTTTGCACTAATATACATCGGCCTTGGCTTAGAACCATCACCAGCATTAATTTCTTCCAACTTATCAGCCGACATAAAACCACGTCCCAACTTTCCTTTGTTGCCATCGACGGGATTTCCCATTAAAAATTGCTATGAGAGCCGACTGCTTGAATCGGCTATTGGCCCTCGCTGAAAACATTTACAGGACCTTCTTTCCACACTTTTCCAGAGAAACAATCGACGCCCTCATATTCCTAGTAGGTAGATTCTGTGGCAGCAACACTTACCAAATTATCAGCATGTACAACCTCAACGTCATCTCCAATCCACTGAATGAGAATTTGATGCATAGTTGAAGGAATGCAGCAATTAGCATGGATCCAATCTCTGCCCAAGAGTAGACTATATGCCCCCTTGCCATCAATGACAAAAAAGGTAGTAATCAGAGTTTTTGACCCAATAGTCAGCTCGACATGGATAGCACCTCGGGTTTCGGAAGGATTGCCAGCAAAGTCCCTAAGCACCATGTCAGTTTTCAATAATTCTTCATTAGTCATCCCAAGCTTTCTGAAGGTAGTATAAGGCATAATATTGATAGCAGCCCCTCCATCGACAAACATCTTAGTTAAAGGCTTGCCATTGACATATCCCTTTAAATAGAGTGGTCTCAAGTGACGATTCTTGATTGGTTTATCAAAACCAGCCTGCTGTGTTAATACAAGCTGAGCCATCAAATCCTGACATTCACTTTCATCAAAATCAGAGTACACCTCTTCTTGGACATCTTGGCTTTCGGGAGCTATAAACTCTAATGGGAGGAAGAAAGCCATGCAAGCATTAGCCGAAGGACCACATCCATCAGGCTTCTTTTTAGGACGCCATATTTGCTTTGTTTCGGTAACTTCCTGTTCCAACTCCCTATTCCTCAACAATTGAACTCTTCTTTTCTGACTTTTCCTCAGGCCTGGAGGACACCACTGTCCTTTTTGCCATACGTATCTATAGAAATCAGCTTCTTCATCATGCACCCTATCATGAATCCAACCTTGACCTGCAAATCTTTTCCTTTGCTGATTCTCAAAATCATCTATTTTTAATCGCCGATCATCTTTAGGAACCTTCGTTCCAAGTCTTTCATAGATGGGACGGCGGTCGACTCGAGATTGCCTATACTCGGAATACTAAGCACTACACTCTAGACAATTATTTCTTACAGGCAACCTCAAGCCTTCATTCCAACAATGCCTAAAGAATGAACAACCCCAATGAGACTGCTCCTGTTCTGTCATGTATTCTTCTTGCTCCCTTCGGTATACCTCTTCCTCATACCTCTGGCACTCTTCCATAAACCATTGCTTCTTACAATATTCCTTCTCTTGTTCTCTCTGCCACTTGTTTAGCAAAATATGTGATGTAACTCTGGGTTTGGAAGTTTGACCTTTCTTAGTTCGGCTATTCTGAAACCGAACTCGTTGCTGCAGCTCTCTACTAGTGACTTGCCGATCCGGGTCAATAGCACCACTCTCCTTTGCTCTATCAGAAGTCAACACCTTCACCTTGCCTTTACCTTTGAGATCATTGGCAGAGACCATATTCACAGAGAAAGAAATCATATTTTGTGGAAAAGGCTGATCATCAATTTTCATCTTGCCATCAAACCTCAAATGTCCCTCTTGGATAGCTTTCTGGATTCGTATTCTGAACACTCGGCAATCATTGATAGAGTGAGAATTAGTGTTATGGAAGCCACAATACTTTTTGTCTTTCACTCCTTCAGGACGTAGCATAGGATGTCCTTCTAGCAGCTTGATGCGTCCTTCCTTTATCAACAATGCAAAAAGTCTATCTGCCTTAGTAACATCAAAATCATAGGTTCCCTTTTGTTGTTTCAACCAGCGTTGACTAACTTGAGTGGGTTCCTTTGCCCAATTTAACTCAGCTGCAGCTATCTCATCTTCATCAATATACTCAGTTACTTCATCCAGAAAACCTTGATACACCTCATTAGTGGCATTGTTCTTCTGAAAGCGATTATCTCTCCTGAATCCTTGGGCTTGATTACTCATAGCTGCTAAACGCTGTGCAAGTTGGCCAAGATCATCAAACTCTAAACCGAACAACTTCTCCCTGATATTCGGCAACATTCCTGCTATAGCTATTCCAGGTAGTTGATCATCTGGTAAATTTAGAGAATAACACATATTCTTAGTCTCCCTAAATCTACGAAGATATTCCAATGGTGTCTCATTTGTTCTCATCCTCAGACTCATGAGATCAACCAACTTCTTCTCATTAGTACCCGTATAGAAATATGAATGAAACTTCTGCTCTAGTTCTGCCCACGTGCCAATGGAATGAGCTGGTAGAGACGTGAACCATGTGAAAGCTGGTCCTGTAAGAGACAAAGGAAAATATCGAATCCTCCAAGCTTCATCTGAAGCAGCTTCTCCAAGCTGCATTAAGTACCGACTGACGTGCTCTATGGTACTAGTATCATCTTGACCAGAAAACTTGGTCAAATCTATTGGAGGCTTCACCCTTGGAGGTAACGCCACTCTGTTGTACCATTCTAGATAAGGAGACTTGTATGAATAGGATTGATTCTTTGGCTTCAAGCCGAACTGATTTTGCATCATATCAGCCATCCTGTGCATCAAAACATCAATGCCTGGATCCTGATTTCCTTGTACTTGCACTCCAGAAGGCAATCCTAAAACACTTCTATACCCTGGATTTGGCACAGCATTGATAGCACTGTAATCAGTAAATTCTTGATACCCATCACCATACTTATTCTTCTACAATCTGTTTGATGCTGGAGAAACTCTATAAGCTGAAGCTGGCACTTCTCATATGGTACCAAATGTCACCTGGCCATAGGTGGGATGTGATTGCTTTTCAGTGTGAGTCAATCCACCTATATTTGAAGGCGATGCTACTTCTTTTCCAACAGGCTTCTCTTGATGCTTTGGAACATTGAAAAGCGTCGGCCCACTGAGTGGTCTAACATTTTCTTCGAAGTATTTATCAACCATTGGACCAAAAGTACTGATCATGATTGCTCGAAAGGTATTCAGAAAAGCTATGTGATGGTTTGTCATGGTTTCTCCCATAGCTTTATAAACCTGGGCTGCCATCTTCTGAGCATCCTCCTCTTCAGTGTAATCAGTTTGATGCGGAAGAAGAACCCTTGGCATTGACTGCTTTTGAAACACTTTATTGCTCTTGTTTTTGGAAAAAGACATCAAGCACTTTCATTGGTATTGCTCACATGCTTGTAGCACTAAATCCCTGTAATTATCTGGCAATTCTGTCATGCTCACATCCAGAACATGATCATTGTTGATCTCAGACGCCATCTTGAACTAACAGGTTGTCCCACCGGGCGTGCCAAAAAGTGTGTTGGCACAAAATGTGACGAACTGTACCTCACACACAGCAAGCCGAAAAGCGTGGCTTCAATCGGGTTCCCGGGTGCTTCGTGATCCAGAAGCGTGCCAGTCAGTTTGACCTGCAAACTAACAAGGGATAGAACAATTAAATGTCAAACCGGAACATATCGGGTAATACCAGACAGTTCCACATATACGGCCCTGAAGCCACTTACAACGACATACAGCTATAGAGAGCTGTCTGCCAACAAGTTCATAGATCATTCAGTTAATCGTAAGATGAATGCACGTAAAGACCTAATTGCCAAATGCATGTGCATGGGAAGACATGTTTGAACAAATGAAATCAATTATGAGTTAATGCATAACCAATCTCGTCAGTCCAACCGAATTGGGGTTCATGAGGAAGGAACATGCAAATAAAAATGATTAAACTAATCTAAAACCTGCATCTGCCGCACGACACCTGGTTTCGTTAAAGCTTAAATGTGATTAACATGCATGAACCCGCAACACGTGACAATCTAGATTAAAATAATTCAGCCATTATGAGTGTGTTATCTATTTACAAAGGTAATATGAAAAGCAATGATCGTTGAAGCACGAATAAAACCATAAGAGAAAAAGAGAGCCGAACAATATCAATCTAGATTGGGCAGAAGTATGTTACAAATATATAAAATGTTTAAAAACATGCAACACTGGATAACTTAATGAATCTATTTAGATTTGCCATATCTAATAGAGCCGATAACTATCTTGCTTTCGCTAAGCATATTGAGCAAACGCCTGCCACACGGTATTTACTCATAAACAAAGCATAAGCGAAGACTTCTTGATTGTCAAGCAAAGATCCGCCGCACGATCATTGAAAACAAACAAGACTACTTGCATCACGTCTAAATCCACCGCATGATACTAAACCATGATAACAAGGTTGTCGGAACTTACGGAGGTCGACGGATCGATGACTCCTCTCGAAGAACTCGACGACACGACAAGAGGACTCGAAAGTTGGCACAGGGCCGGTTGTATTGATTTGGTTGTGAACCCTTATTACAATGGTCGAGGGTCAATATTTATACCCTAGACAAAACACGAGCCCTAGAGGACTACGATTTACAAAGGAACTTTTAAACAAACTTGGAAACTTACGATTCCTTACCCTAAACTTTTAGATTCCTTTATTATTACAACTTTCATCTTTCTGATCGGTCTTGCCTGCCATCTTCTGTTTTCCTGAACGAAGTCACTGCCTTCTGGAGTAACCGACCGCACAAGCATTTAGCCGACCGCTTGTTTTGTTTGCCGAACACCCTTCTTCTCGCACGCGGGTCCACCTGTCATCCTCCAGAATCGACCAAAATCTAGTGTTAACACCATCACATATTACATAAAAGTTTGCATCACAGATACATCAGAGTTTAAACATAGTTATTACAAAATGAGTTCAAATAGAAGTAGCAGAAGCCATTTGTTCAAAACCACACACACTCACACGGAGTTCAAATACAGTGCCAGCTAATGATCATCTCCAACAAAAGCATCAGACGAGACGTAAGGAATGACCATGCCCATGGTCCTAAGCATCACCCATTGCAGGATAAAGGTAGTTGATACAGTAGCCGTAATACATCTGCCCATCTGCAACAAGTGGAAATAAAACCCTGAGTACGAGAAGGTACTCAGCTAGACTTACCCGACATAACCGAAAATAAGTGACACCAAGGATTATGAAGGCTTTATAGTAGGGTAGCTGACTCATTTGCAAAAAGGCAATTTTAGCATTTCAAGAACCTTTCCAAAGCATTATTGTTAAGTTAACTATTATTAACCTGTCGACTACATTTGCACCTATACTAGAGCAAACATGTGATTAAGCAAATAATAATAACCCATGATCATTCATCAACTTCCATAATGTCATATTCATTATAACTGTCCAAGTGTTTCATCAACATTACTACGATAAAGTAACTCAAGTCAAGTGCTCACTATCTAGGAGCGATGGCGATTCGAATCGATTCCTAACCAGCTGGTGATTTATTCCTTACACAAACCTCACTCACCCACTAAAGTGAGGTATCGGCCACCGAGTTAACTATCCAGGAATCTCAAGTTTGCCAGGAACCACATGTACCTGGGGGCCGACCGACTGCACTTTGGTCTTATCATCTCGCCCCCGTGTCCTACCACACCTGCTCCGACACAGTGCGCTGCGGGCAATCTACTCGGCCCGAATAGTCTCCCAGCTTCGCGGTCGAAAGGTACTTTATTCAGCCAGCTAAATGTAAGACATGCATTTAACATGACTCGAGGCCCAACAACGGTCGGTCCTTAATCGATATAGACAGAAAGCACTACAGTTCAAAACTCTGTAAGTCTTCATCCGGTCTCAACTTCATTTAACACTTAGTTATACCATGACTTCATAGTCATCCAAGCAAATCCAGGTAACCACCTATAGCTCGCAGGTGATAGGAAATTACCTGACTTCTACCGGTCTAAGCCAGCTAAGCATTTGACTCAACTGTGAATACCAGAGTAACAAGGATATAGTATAACAAAGGTAGACAAGGTATAATACAGCAACGATTGCGAACAACTCCTGAACATAATGTATCAATTAAAGTAAAGCATTTAATTAATAATTGCAAACCAGGGAGAAAAATGCTCCGGGGCTTGCCTCTCTCGAAGGAGCTCGGGCGGTGATCGGGGCACTCCGGAAGTTCCTCAACGTCCTCCTCGTTGGCTTCGGTCACTTCCTGCGGCTGCACCTCGAGCTGCTCCTCGGGCTCCTCAGGTAGGATGACTAGGTTCTCGGTTTGCGATCCTATATGATGCATGTGTGTAAGTGCTTATGCAAAAAGTGCATCGGATGAAATGAATACAATGGCTATGCTTGAATGCAAGGTAGTCAACATCATCCAAAAACATATACTACAAGCACATGTCATCTACTACATTCTGTTCTACTACTAATATGCTAAGTTAACACATCTCATTAAATGCTTCAAAGACACACCAAAGCTTCACTAATTCCTTAAGCATACACAAAGTAACATTTGATTAACCCTAGTTAATAATAGGTTTGAATAACAACATCTATTTTTATAGCTTAGAAAAATCTTAAAAAATTACCATAGCACAGTACTACCCTAAGTAGTCTACCATCAGATTTTTATGATATTTGAATGAGTGGATTAGCCTACACAAAAATAACAAGCTATGGCATGATTATGAACATGAAAATACTTTGTACTGTGAAAAGTGTCAAACAACAGATGAAATATTTTTCCTATGTTCTACACAACAAATAATCACTGTACAAAAATTATCACATGCATGGTTTATACAAATTTTGCTCTCTAGCAAAATTAACAAAAATCAGCCATTAAAGGCACTTGAACTACACCTCCGAATTTTTCTATAGTACATGCATGACACATATTTTTTCTAGGAAGTACATTACACAAGAAGAGTAACAAACTTGGAATCATATTTTTCTGATACATATAGGATTTACTAACCATTTTACAAGATATTAGCAATATCAAGAATTAATTAAAGCTCTACAGAAAAGTACCTCAAAGATGACATGCAATATTTTTATCATGTAGATCTGGTGACAAGGAACACAACAAAATTTGTTTCAATAAATTTGGAGCCAAAATAAGTACACAAACATTTTCCAAAGCATTTAAATAGAAATCTAAAAATCATTTTTGAAATCCTTTTAAACTTCAGCTGACGAAATTGTTGGGTGCACCCGGTGCTGTGCACCTGGAACCTTCACCGGTCACTACGGCTGGGCCCTGTGGCCCCATGGGTCAGCGACCCGAGAGCAGGGGAGGAGCTCCGCCGACCGGTGCTCACCGACGGCGAGCCCTTTCGGTGGCGTGGGCGGTGCCAGCGTGCACACCACGCCGAGCCGCACCGGCTGGGAGGGTGGCGTTAGCCCGGCGGTGAGACGGACCACGCGGCCATGGCAGCGCGCTCGCCGGAGAGGAAGGAGGCGCCAAGCTCGACCCTTACCTCGACGACGGCGGCCGCGAGCGAGCGCAGGGGAGGCAGGGACCCTAGGCGGAGCTGCTGTCAGCGGGAATCAAAGAATGGAGGCGTGGAAGGAGGGGTACGTCGGCGGCGGGGCAATGGCGGCGCTCGGTGGTGAGAGCTCCCACGGAGCTCTGAACTGGAGAGAAAAGGAGGAGGAATGAGGAGGAGGCAGCGTGGTCGGCCAGAAGAAGGCGCGCGCGTGGAGGGCGAGGCAGGCCGTGGCTACTGTGCGGCGTGCGTCGCCAGCGCATGGTGGCCACACGGCGAGCGTCGCCTGACGCGATCGGGCGCGGTGTGTGGGAACAGGCGCGGCGTGGAGTAGGCCAGATGCGTGAGCTGGGCTGGGCCGAGGCGAAGGGCTGCTGGGCCAGATGCGGGGCGGGCGAGCGAGCGGCGAGCGCGGTGGCAGGCCAAGCCGGCTTCGGTCGTGGGCCGAGAAGCGGGGCGGCGACCTGTTAAGCGAAAATGAAATAATTTTCTTTTTATTTCTCAAATAAACAGAATTCAAATCCCATTTTGAGCCATTTAAAAGCATTTTCACAAATTGGTGTAAAAATGAAATTTGTTCCATTTTTCAATATCTACAACTTTGCTTTTATGACCAAAGTCAAATTCCAAATAGATTTTGATTACCAAATTAAACTCAATATTAATTCAAAACCCTAATTTTGGAGAATTATTTTTAAAGCAAAATTTGGCAATAATTTAAATACAAACTTTGCTCCAAAAATTATGCTAAATAATTCTAGATGATTTACAATCATAGCCAAACATGTTTTACTAACCTAGCAAGCATAATTTGGGCAAAAACAACTCTAAACAAGTGTATGCAACATTCATGTTTCGCGAGCATGTTTCATATGTTTCGAAGCAGGGTTTCAGTTATTATTTACATGATTTAGCATGTATGATTAGGATGCTTGATGATGCATAATATGCATGATTTGCAGTGCCTAAATGCTGGCATAACACTGGGGTGTTACACGGCTGATAACACCAACCGCCTCTACAAATTGATTTGTAGAGACGGTCTGGGAACCACCCCTATAAATACATGATTTGTAGAGACGGTTTGGTAGGAGCGACTGGTCAAACCGCCCCTACAAATGGTCTTGAGCCGCCCCTACAAATGATATCTGTAGTAGTGGAAGCCACAACCGCAAGGAAACCCCTGACCACCTTCTTGCTGTCCCGGTGCCACATGACATCAACACAGGAAGTAATTTATCGGTAATGCTCTCCTCAGGGCGTGTGTCCTACATCGCGTTTCGTGAGCCTGCGCGCTACCGGCCTAACAACTCCTACTCATCTCTCCCACTATCCACCGGGAGTCATACGTCCACTCCACTCGTTTCTTTCGAAGAAGATAAGACTTGCCGCCATGCCCACACCCAACCACCATCGACCATGGTTGGCATCGCGTAGGCTTCGCCCTCGCGTCGACAGTGTCTCACGTGTCTTTCTAGCCCAGTGTAGCCTTCCATGCTACAGGCCCCTCCTCGTCGATGTGGTTTCCCGGCCAGGCCATGGGCACAGGAGCCGCTGGTGAGGCTCGTGGTGGTCGCGCGGTACTCACCCTCATACGAGAGCAAGGAGGACGAGGACGAGGAGCGGCTTTGGGAGGGGGGCAGAGGCTGGGGGAGGAGGGATCGCGAGCATGCTAGCTACCGTAGTTTACCACCAGGTAGGCCGGTGAAGCTGTGTTTCAAGTGTTTGAGGCATTTTAAACTAATATTTCAAGTGTTTTATCTAGATATTGTAAAAGTAGATCTTGGGATGTTGCATATGATAATATACGCATGTTGCAGGATTATGTTTCAAGTGTTTTAGTTTTTTCAGACATATGTTTAAAGTGTTTCATCTGGTGTTACAGAAGTATATCTGCATGTTGCATAATATGCATGTTTCAAGTGTTTCAGGTATATGTTGCAAGTGTTTCAACTGTATGTTGCAAAAGTAGATCTCGATGTTGCATATGCTGCTATGGTTATACATGCATGTATCAAACGTATGTTTCATTTCTTTTTAGTTGTATGCTGCAACTGTTTTAACGGAATGTTTTAAAAGTAGATCTGAAGAAACACATGTTGCAATGACCTTGGTGGCTAGGGGTTAGTGGCCTGTCGCAGCCGTCTGCTAATACAGGGGCGCCGCCGTGGGGGCGTATGAGGCCGCTGTCTCCGTGGCGCGTATCCACAGACAGGGTGAGACGGGTGCACTCATGCCTGTTATGGCCCTGTTACGCAGGCGCAGCGGGCGCAATGTGTTCGAACGGGTTGCAGTGTCCACGCCTCCTGCTTTGCTTAAAGGCAGGCCTCGTCAGCCCAGCCCACACCGTACGTGCTTTGCTTAAAGGCAGGCCAGGATTTGAACATCACGCCCACTAGTCTAGACTTTTGTATTGGGCTGTGTCTCCACGTATGGCCCAAAACTAATATCATGGGCCTTTAAAAAACATTGGATTTGTCTCCTATTCATTTTTTTTTCGAATCATACTCATGTCGGCTATTTAGGCCTCCTTTGGACAGGAGGAAAAGCAAAGGAAAAACGGAGGAATCCGTATGCGTAGGAAAGGAAAGAAAAGTCGATTCCTATGGACTGCTCGTGAGCCGTTGCCTCGGACTTTGCGCGAAAACATGAGCTCGACCTGGATGTTTGTTTTCTTGTGCTACAGTGAGACAACGAATCCGCTCCGGATGATTTCCTTCGTTGCCGAAGGGAAGATGACGTCAGCAAAATTTATAGGAATGAATCCTCCATTTTTCCTGTGATTCGCCCGTATGCCAAAGGGGCCCTTAATTTGTTCTCTGAAAAGTGTTTGGATCTAGTTGTGGTTTTTCCTCTCAAGAAAATCTCATGAGTAAAATGCACCCTGGGTACTTAAACTATTGGGGCATTACCATCTAGGTACTCGAACTGAAAAAGCTACCACCTGAGTACTTAAACTATGGGGGCATTACCATCTGGGTACTCGAACTAAAAAACCTCCTACTTGGGTACTTAAACTATTGGGCCATTACCATCTGGGTACCGTCGCCGCCGCTGCAGAGTGAACAGGAGCGCGGGAAAATGAATTTTGATTCTTTTTCTTTTTCTGAAAATGGATGAATAGTGCTGGAATTTGTTATTTTTGTAAAAAAATAATTATAGCTCCAAACATTCTAAAATTTTTTGTGTAGCCTCTATATGATGTACTCTACCTAGGAAAATATGAAACTTGAAAAATGAATAGTTTTTGTATGTTTAAAAATTACCTCTTTTAATTAATAAATGAACTTTCATAAATTTTATAATTAAAATAAATAAATGTCTAAAAAGAGGCGGCCTACCTGTGCTCGCCTGCTCGCTCACACACAGTTAGGCCGCCTCTTTTTAACATTTATTTATTTTAATTATAAAATTTATGGAAGTTCATTTATTAATTAAAAGAGGTAATTTTTAAACATACAAAAACTATTCATTTTCCAAGTTTCATATTTTTCCTAGGTAGAGTACATCATATAGAGGCTACACAAAAAATTTTAGAATGTTTGGAGCTCTAATTATTTTTTTTACAAAAATAACAAATTCCAGCACTATTTATCCATTTTCAGAAAAAGAAAAAGAATCAAAATTCATTTTTCCACGCTCCTGTTCACTCTGCAGCGGCGGCGACGGTACCCAGATGGTAATGGCCCAATAGTTTAAGTACTCAAGTGGGAGGTTTTTTAGTTCGAGTACCCAGATGGTAATGCCTCCATAGTTTAAGTATCTAGGTGGTAGTTTTTTCAGTTCGAGTACCTAGATGGTAATGCCCCAATAGTTTAAGTACCCAGGGTGCATTTTACTCAAAATCTCAGTGTGTGTTGAGTGCAGTGTTTACTATTCATTCCGGTTTCTTCCGCAGTAAAAACTCTACCTATCTGAGCGTGTATCTTATTATAAGACGCTCAGTCTGTCATCTTCTTGAGGCTTTGTTCGGTTATGCAGGAACGATGGCAGCCGTAATGGTTTACTAATTTATACTAGATGAACCCCGCGCATTGCTGCGGTGCCTTGTCTAATATTATGATGTATAGGAGCGTTTGTAGAGTGAGAAATGCTAAAATCACGAAAGGATGTGTGTGTGTGTGTTTATCCTTAGATACAACATGAATAATTTTATGATATGAATGAGGGAAAAATTTAGATTGCACTTATAGATGGAAGAAATACTATAATTATCGTTATATAGCTATAGAGAACAAAATCAAGAAACAAACCCTCCCAAGAAAGAGTGATGCAACAACACCAAAATCCTCTAATCAGCCAACCCTAAACACCAAGTGCAGCAAGCTCTGTTTGTACGACCAATCATCAGGTCTGACGCTACTGCTGCGGCCTGCGGGTGGTCTTGCTGTGAGCGCGGCCACCAGTCCGACGCTGATGCCATCCTCAGCTCCATGCCTCCGTCTGATTCTGGTCCTCAAGATACTTGTGCAGCAGCACGGTGTGGTGCCCCTCGCCCTCCGATTCCTACTTCGGCAGATGCTCTGTATCCTGTGCCCAAATCATGATGGCTCTGACGCTACTGCTGCGGGTGGTCTTGCTGTGAGCGTGGCCACCGGCCCACGGCGCTGTAAGCAGGCCTGCTACGGAAGGCAAGCAAAGGGCTGAATGACGCTGGTGATTTATGCAAGTTTAAGAGAGGTGATTTCAGTTGGAGGAAAGCAAACAGGTAGAATAAAAATCCGCTTGTCGGCAGTTGCATATGGTGGTGGCCAAGTGGTGCTACAGCTATAAAAATCCACTTGACCGCAGTTGTTCTTGTAGTGGTTCTGTAGTGCCGATCGTTTGACTGCTCACGTCGTGATACACGTAATGGGGAGCGAGGAGCGAGGGGTGTGTAAAAGATGATGACGTGGCTGCATCAAAAGCTAAGAAAATCAGGTAGTGGGTTCTCCTATTCAGATATGATATACTATGTAGTGGGGAGCGAGGGGTGCGTAAAAGATGATGACGTGGCTGCACCAAAAGCTAGGAAAATCAAGTAGTGGGTTCTCCTATTCAGGTACAAAAGATAACCTTGATCTGCTGGAATGGTTCCTAGCCTATTTCACCGTAACGGAACGAGGCCTAAACAATGCAGCGTGCACCCTATTCTGAAGACCTAGATTCAGTGGCGGAACCAGAACTTTTAAATAAGGGGGGCTGGACAATACGATGACACCTCGTAAATATGTCAAATATGTAACAAATGTATATCTCAAAAGCATAATATTTATCATCAAAATAGAGTGAAATAATAAATTTTTACTTATCTAATTCAATTTTCTATAGGTATTTAAAAGAAATCACTGTGCTTGGGGGGGGGGGGGGCTGCTGGCCCCCCTGGTTCCGGCAGTGCCTAGAGTGACCTCAACGGAAGAAGGTTGGTGGTAGCAATGGCAGATGTCGCACGCTGACAGCACATGCCTCAATCTTAGACTGTCTCCAACGGGGAGACGCAAACCAAAAATACGTCGCGCACAGTGCTTTAGGTATCAAAAACCCTCTCCAACAGCTAACCCAAACGCATGACCCATTTTGGGTACCAGCCCAAACAACACGCAAAAAAACATCTCCTCTCTCATCGCTACGCAATTCTGTGGCCCGCCCACGCACGCCTCCGCACCGCCGAGGTGGCCCGCTCGCCGCCGCGTCGGAGAAAGCCCAGGCGCCGGCGCCCTCCTCCTCCCCCTCCTCCTCCTCCCTCTCCCCTCCCAGGCCTGACCCCGCGACTCACCCGCGTGAGGGCGCGCGCGCGTGCGCGGCATGGCCGCTGCCGCCGCCTGCGTCGAGCGCCGCCGGGCTCTGCTTTATGCCGCCGCGGCCACCCTGTGCCCGGGCTCAGCCGGATCTGAGGCCCCACGGCGCCCAGCCCCTTCCTGCCCGCCCGGGCTAAGGAGGCTCCGCGGGGTCCACCTTCGCCGCCGCTGAGCACCATGAGCGGCCACAGCAGGAGAGAGGGAGAGGGGGAAAGCCCGCACTGCGCCACCGCCGCCGCGGCGCGCCACCTTGCCGGAGGACGGCCAGCGGAGAGGGGGAAGAGAGAGAGGCGGTTCGCCACGCCGAGCCGGGCTCGCCCGTCGCCGGGGCCCACGTCCACGCGCAGCGCAGGGAGGCCGCCGCGTTCGGGACCCGCCGCCGCGCCGCCACCTCGGGAGAGAGAGAGGGAGAGGGAGAGAGGATGGGGAGGCGACGGGAGCTTCGTTTGCGTCGGCTATTGGAAAACGAGATGTTTTGCGTCCTTGACCCTTCGCTGTGCGCTACTCAAATCATGATATGCGTCTCGTTTTTAGGTCTGGCCCGTTGGAGACAGTCTTAGCAGCCATGTTCCAACAAGGGAACCGGAACGTGGAACAAGAACAAAAACTTAAGATGTTATTTTATAAACTTAAGATGTTATTTTATAACGTGTGAACATAAATATTTTCGAATGGGAACATGAACGTTCGGGGGACGAGGAACGTGACCATGTGTGTGTGTTTTTTTTGCTACGGCCTCTGTCCGATAAGCTTTGATTCATTTGGCAAGGAGCCAAGGAGCAAGGACACGCCATTCCTCAGTAAATGCTGCTAGCTGCTAGCTGCTAGTGCCTCACAGGATTCGTTGAACGTAGACAAGGCAGTTGGGACTCGGGAGAATCTAGATCAGCAAGTTTCAATCCATGCTCATGTCAGCTAAAACAACCACTATAGCGCAGCAAATTCTCAGCGCTAGTTCTTACTTAGAAAAGATATTCCTCCGTTCCAAATTACGAGATGTTTCTGTCATTTCTAGACACATTCCTTTTACTACGTATCCAGGGCCGGTCCTGAGTTTTAAGGGGCCCGGGGCGAAACAAAAAATTGGGGCCCTTATGTATACACGGGCCCTTATATATACACATGAACGACAAAATTCTTTTACGTATTCGAGAAAAAAAAACGCATGAATGACGAAATATTACTAATGAACACTTAAATAATACAAGCCCAAAAATGATATTCATAAAAAAACAACTCATATATATTATAAATTACCATAAAAGTTTCGGAGCTAAGCCCCTTTGTCGAGGACCGCCGGCCCCGATAAAAATTTAAAATCAGTAGAAAATTATTGTTTTCTATTGTTGATATCACAAGTAAACCTAGTTTATAATGTTGAAGATCCCATTTTTTATGTCATTTAACCTCTCTTGAGATGTTGTATAGATCTCAACTAGTTCTTTTCTCAGTGCCGGAAGCATATTTTCTTGATGACATGTTAGTAGCATGGGATTATTAGCTGAGGTAAAATCTAATAAAATAAAAGGACGTTGGGGGTGGTTTTGGGGACTTCGCCATATTGGTGCACACTCAGTTCATACGGAAGCCAATCACGAAAGCCAATCTCCAACTCTTCCCTGCGGGTGCCGTGGGCCTTAACGAGTAAACGAAAGCATACAGGAAAGCCAATCTCCCTCCGACTCTTCCCTGCAAACGAAGGCATAGCTGTATACGTGTATACCTGAGGTGGAGCCCCATAGGATTGGGGGCCCAGGGCGACCGCCCCGCTTGCCCGCCTCAAGGCCGGCCGTGTACGTATCTAAACATAGTGTACATCTAAGTGCACAATAAAAGCTATGTATTCAGAAAGCTAAAATGTATTATAATTTGGAATGGAGTGGTACCGTTCAGATTCTAGGATCAGTGATCCAAGAGGTATTAGGGTACATGCTACCTCCAATGATGGGTGTTGTGTTTCAGAGAGAGAGAGAGAAAGGTATCAGAATACCTGGAGCTATTAGGGTACATGCTACCTCCAATCTGAAGTTGTGAACCAAACTTGATCGTGGATTTTTCCTCTTGGAGACGACTGCAAACTCCGGATCCTAGTTCGGTCAGGGAACACAACAGAACAATCCACAGAGACAGGATAGCATCACAGCTTGATCTCTACGCGATGAAGAACAGTTGGTTCAGAATAAGTCAGGCACAACCTTACATATCACAAGTGGCGAAGCCGGCCGGGCATGTGGCACAATGTAAGCTCGATAATGCCCCGTAGCCTCTCAAGAGCAGTGCGCAATGACTGAGTGAGTAACTGGCCCCGTTGGTCGCATCCATCACAGACACATCTTGATCGGAACCGTATCAATTCTCAGCACTGTTTCTGATGAGATGACATGAGTTCGACTCAAAGGACTTGTAGTTCTCGTCCGAACTGGGCATGGCCCTGCCAGCTTTGGCTGCTCGTCTTTGCCGGATTAGTCGGTTGGTTCTGTCCAGCATGGCGTTGGACAGGAAGTGAGGAAGACCATCACCCATCAGAAGGACGACGAGCAGTATGTGTCCGTAGAAAAGGACGTTACCACTGAAGTTTCTGTTGTGCTTTGACACTGGCAGACGGGATAGCATACTTGCTCGTCAGGCAGTGACACTTCAGGTTGGATTCAGACTGCGAGAACATGATATCTCGTCAATGCTCATGCCAGTCGTGAAGTTGTCGCTGGCGATCGTGATACCTACAATGTTGTTCCCTTGGAAATATGTATTTGCTTCTTTCATGGATCATGAATCATGATTGAACCATGGCTACTGATTACTGACGTGTTCGTACTCAAGAACTTCGCAAAATTTAGTTCGTTCGTACGGGGTTCATGAAGAACTACAATGCTACTACATCATTGCATGGATACAGCGCAAGCGACAAAAAATTATTGCTTAGAAGGCAAACTGGGGCATATATTCTGTTCTGATGACGAGAGAGCAAACGGCTTTGGGAAGAAGTGCTGCTATATCGGCAAATTCCATCTGTGTTTTCAAATAAAAGACCTGCCTATAATGCCAGTCTGATCTGATGCAGACGTTCCTACTTGACTTCCGGAAGTTACAGCACGGTGTATCTGGAAGTTTGAAATCAATGATTTTTTCCCCAGCTCTGATTGAATCAATCTGCCCTCTATTTCCGGCACATTGTTACTTTATAAAACTAAAAGAAGAAGAATAGGATAGGAATTCGGCTGGCCTCTTTCTTTCCCTCTTGTGCTTACAAAGAAAAGTTTTTCGCGACCGTACCATAGACACGTATTTCATTAAGAGGAATTAGAAGTACATTACAAGTTACCTACTCATTGGTAAGCGCCAAGTTTACTAGAGAGAAGGAAAACCAGAAACACAAGAAAGAAAGAAGGACAATTGAAACAAGAACTGAGGGCGAAAAAACAACAAGCCTAAAGACGACCTCGTCTCCCTAACCAGACAACAATGCGCACACCCGCGCACAAAGCAACAGAACAGGTTCTGTGACGATAGGGAGAGGCAAACTTGCGACAACTGATGGCTGCGTTAACTCCGTAACACGTCTACGGCAGGAGCCCATCAACCTCCGAGACAAAGTCATCCAAGAATGTGTCGTCCGGGAAAAGGACCTTGAAAGCCTTATGCTTGGACTCCGAAAGTGGCTTAGCAAAGATGGACTCCAACTTCTGTGTCTCTGCAGTGTCGACAGGCTCGGAAGCATTCGCGAGCCCCAACTTGACCATAAGAACCTTCTGCGCCTGGAGAGTCGGGTTGGGCACCCGAGGCTTAGCAGCTAAGCGAACACTTCTGCTCGGCGAACCGTACAAAGAAAAGTTTATATATACGAAATGATAAAATCAGCGCCATATGAAAAGGTGTGATCTTTCCTCTCTCCTTTATATACTCTATTTATTATGTAGACATATTCTTTGCTTGTTTTTTAAGACCTCGTTCGGCTTACCTTATAATCGACACTATTCAGCTTGCTTTTTCAGCCGGAACAATGTTTTTCTCTCACAACAATTCAATCAGAACAGTGTTTTTCAGCCAATTCAGCCAAGTTTTAGCAAACCGAACGGGGCTTAAATGTTGAAAATTGTTATTGGGTACAGCAATACAGCATCACTAGCCTTAGGTGCTAAGGAACATTAATGGCCCCGTTCGCGTGTCCTTAAACCCGGCTTGATCCGCTTATTTTTTCATCCGAAACAGTGTTTTTCTCTCCCAAATTCTTCCAGCATTCCTCCAAACCATCTAGATTCCTCCAGAATTCAGACAACCATAAACGGCCAATTAATCAATCACAGATGTACTCACCGGATATGCAAATTCTCAAGAGATGATATCACTTTCCTATTTTTTGCTCAATGATTTAAAAGTCCTTTTTTTTACCCCTGGACTACATGGTGATGCGCATGCACACACTCCTCATCATGAACATATGACATACAGTATTTGCAGTTTTTTTACTGTCAGTATTTGCAGTTCTAGCATTCAACTTCAGAGTTCCAAGTTTCCTAGGTTAAAAGAGTTAATTGAGGACTAACTCAATAGAAGACTTGTGGGTGGGTTTCTTATTTGGCTTCTTAATTGCGTGTTGAATTTCTCTCCTTATTGAAGTCGTGCGGTGCACATTTTAGAAAACCTGTGTTCAGTTTCTTCAGACATTTGGTCTCACAGTCGTTGATTCAGTACTGTAAATTTGTAATTTTTATTTGTTTGGTTTTGTTGAGGGCAGCCGAAAGTCGCAAACATAACTTCAAAACTACTCTGTATAGTGTAATATATAATCTGAATTTGATCAGGGGTATGGATTCGGTGACCGTAGTAGTCTTATTAAAAGCATGAGGGCAGGGCAAATTGTACTTAACAATTCAGTTTTGCATGCGCAACACGGCCCTCTAATGGTCAACTGCCGCAACCCCCGGTTCACATGATTTCCTAAAGATAAAGATCTCTCCAGTCTACACAGCACAGGTTCACGTCCAGATACGACTCCCAAGTTCCAGAATGAAAGAAACATGTACTCACTTGTTATCGGTGCCTCACTGACACTTGTTATCGGTGCCTCACTGACACTGTTCATCTTTTTCAGGAAAGAAAGTGGACATTTGGTCCTACAAGCATACTGCCACTTGAGTGAAAAAATGGAGGGCTTCTTATACAGTTTATTGATCTGCACAGTTACAAGAAGCAAATTGCTGCTAGTATATAAGTATATATACTTTCCTGCTCCACTGAACAAAGCGGCATCTCGCAAATCTCGACGACACCGGGCAAAAGTGCCAGTATACAAACATCCATGCGACGCCAAGTGGACGGACCCACCGACAACCGGGCGTTGCCGCCGTTCCCGGCCTCTCAACTCGCAGTCGCCGGGTTTCCAGATCGGGAAGCAGCAGCGAGCCGCGGATTCCCGTTGGCCATTGCTCCACACTAGCTACTTACCCCAAAACGAGCAACCACAGGAAGAGAAGATGCCTAGAGGCTAAAGCAAACGAACGGTTCCAGTAACCACAGGAAGTGTATCGGCTTTAGCTTCACTTGTAGTCTAGTATACTGGTACTGCTGTCCGGGTGGCCGCTCAAGCACATGCCGTGAGAAGAGCGTGGACTTGCCGAGGGAGTGTGAGTGGAGTGGAGCGGAGCGGCGGAGTGATCTTTTTCTCTTTCTTTTTTGTTTTCAATCAAGTTTTTATGGGAGGCACCGATGATCTGTGCTGGACGGTAGCGGCGGTGCACGCATCAGTCGAGCGGGTAGCATGTGTCCTCACCGCCCGTGTTCCACAGGAAGTGCGCGTAGGCTGCCGCGTGGTGCGCGTTGCCGGGGTCGGCGGCGATGGCCTCCTGGTACGTCTCCTCCGCGGCCGCGAGGTCGTTGCGCGCCTGCCACAGGAACGCCGCGTACCACCCCAGCGCCTCCGCGTCCGCCGGCTCCGCGCGCACCGCCCTCTTGAAGAAGTGCTCCGCCCTGAAGTGAACGCGCGCAAAAACAACACGGCTCCGATCCGTCAGCGACTGACTCCATGCACCATAGAGCATTATTGTACTGTAACCAAAACCATCGCGCGCGGCGCGGCAGTCGGCGCCGATCGACTCACCTGTCGAGGTCGCCCTGCACCTGGTACAGGAACTGCGCAAAGTTAGCCAGGAGCAGCGAGCTGTTGGGCTCCTCCGACACGGCCTGCTCGTATCTCTGCGCCGTGGCCACGTGCTCCGACGAGTAGGCCACGTCTGGCTTCGGCGCCTCCACCGGCGCGACGAGCTGCTCTAGAATTTCCGGGTCCATCAGCTCCTCTGCACGCACGCTCGCCTGCATCCTGGTGGCTTCATCGGAGATCCGTTTCCAGATGACCAGCTCGTCCTGTACAGTCTGTTGTGCCTCCTCCACGGCCATTGAGTCGGACACGGACGCATCAGAGCCCGAGCCCGCGCCCAGTGGCGTCGCCTGCGACTGCGACACGTCCTGCGGCACCACCGCTCCGCTTTGTCGGTACGACGACTCGTCCGACTGGCCGTCGCCGGTGGCGCCGGCAACCGGCCGCACCTTGCCGCCCCCGTCGCCGTTTCCGCCCACCGAGGCCGTGCGGCCGGTGGAGAACGTCTTGAGCGCGGGGGTGTCGAACCGCTGCTGGAAATGAGACGATTGTTCCGGTTGCTGGGTGTCCACCATCTCCACAGCCGCCACGGCGGCGTGGGGAGGAGGGAGGGTGGCAGCGGCCGCGACGCTGTCGCCCATGGAGTAGACGGTGAAGTTGGCGAGGAGCAGCATGAGGGAGACCATAAGGGCCGGGGTGCCGGAGAAGATGTGCTGGAAGAGCCAGACGAAGGAGGCGTGCATCTCGGCGTGGACGCGCGCCAGGACGCCCTGAAGGTCCTCGTAGAAGAGCGCCTCCCGCATCTGCAGCGTGAAGCTCTGGAGCTCCCGGATGATGAGCACCATCGAGGAGAAGGCGCGGCCCACCGCGGCGCGCGCGGACTCGCCGGCGCAGTCGATGAGCCGCTCGTCCCACCGCCCCTGCTCCAGCTGCTGCTGCTGCTGCTTCCTCCGCTTGAGCATCCGCAGGGACAGCGGCAGCCCGACGCTGCTCGCGCTCCGCTCCACGCTCGCCGGCCACCCGCAGTCGCCGCCGGCGCCAGGGTGCTGCCCCGCCGCGAGCTCCTGGATCCTCCTCAGGAACTCCTCATCGTCCCCGCCGTCGCTCCCGACGCTGTCGATGCTCGCGCTGAGAGCGCGCCTGATCGCGTGCTGCCCGCCGCGCCGCCGGCCAATAACACCGGCGTTCCAGCCAGCCAGCGACGACTGGCTCCTCGCCAGCCTGACGCCCAGAACGGCATGCCGCGGAGACGTGGCAATGGCGGAGGACGAAGGCGACGCCGGAGAGGAAGAGGAGGAGTGGGAAGAGCACGGCGGCGGGGTCACGACCGCCGCGACCTGGATGCTCATGGGTCTCGGCCAATACCGGCCACCCCCGCAACGATGGTTGGGGAATGGCCCGCGGCTCCAGAACTGCGGCGGGAGGCTAAATGCGGGGGGTGGGGGGTGTGAGAGGAAACGAGCGGTGGCCTTATTTCAGGATCCGGAAGGAGTACTGGTCAACCTCACCACGCAGCTCGTGAGAGTAGCTGGTACCAGTGAATGGCGACACCACCTTTAGACAAACTTTATGGACGCTGTTCGCTAGTTGGGTTCTGGATTTATTTAGACTAGCTGATGTTAGTTTGGTGTGAGAGAAAAACACTGTTGGCCAGTTAATTTGGGCTGGCTAAAACCAATAAGCGAACAGGCTGAAACAAGAAGAAATGAATGATATTTGTGTTAGCGGTGATACCTCGCGTCCTGATCGGAGGCGTCCACCCTATATGGTTGGTGGGCCCTGTCACACTGCGCTATAAAGAGAGGTGGGGACCGACGGTCTCTTCACGAGGTTGACCGAGCTACAATTCCCACCGACAAAACCCTAACACCGATCTAGAGAGGGTGCACAGTCAGTGACGGAAAGCCGCCACCATCTTCTCCGCCGGGACACCGCGCCACTGCTGGACCGCACCACCGGACTCCACAGCAACACCGACATCGCCATGGATGACTTCAGCTCTTCCGCCAAGCCCTCCGACGGTCGGTGATGTTTCATCTCTCACCATCTCCTCTCTGTTACTCTATTTTTCATGTACTTGGATGAACTACATCTTTTATCACAAGTAGAAGAGGATTGTACCCGCTAGATCTATGCCTAGTTGATCCTACAATATCTATCAATGGTCATAAGTCGAGCCTAATCTGGGCGTAGATCTAAGCTTTGGGGTAGAAAAGAAGAAGAAATTGGAAGGAGGTGATTCGATTTTTGATCTGGATGAAACCCTAACCCTAACCCAAAGGGGAAAGGATGGAGAAGGGGAGGAACCAACCTGGGTTTTCTTGCCTCTGTCGACACCGTCGTTTGCACGGGAAGAAGACCGCGCCGCTGCTTCGCCGGGGCGCAGGGAGGGAGTCATCGGAGGGCACAGCCTCGTCGCCGCGTGTACCCCTACTGGGATTGGGTGTAGGGCACCGCAGCAAGACCGCTCGACGGCGGCGCGCTCACCCTCGGGTGAACGCGCGCGCCGACGAGGGGACCTGCGGCGGTGCCACCGACCTCATTCCTCGGCTGCACTGCGGGTGGCCACCGTCGCTGCTCTGCTTCGCTGCTGAGAGAGGGAGAGGAAAGGGAATGAGGCTAGGGTTCGGGGGGAGAGCGTCGTCGTGCCGTTTTGATCAGCTGAGACGCGCGCTCAGCCGTCGATCTAAAATGGATGGCTGCGAGCGCACCGGGCCAGGATTCAGCCCAGGCGGGCGAGTGAAATCCCAGGCCCAGGCCTAGGTTGCAGCCTGGGCACGGGGGAGCGCGGGCGCGAAGCCGCCGTCGCAGGCCAAATTTGCTGCTAGGCCGCGACAATGTGCAGCGCGCAGGTAGTTTCGGCCCAAGTTGCATAATTACTTTTTCAGTTTTAGTTTTTTAATTTTTAGAAGCAAATTTTGATGATTTTTGACTAGTTTAAATCTCTGTCCAAATTTGAATCTAACGGGATAATTTTTTCAGAGAGTAGATGAATGCTTCTGAAAAGTAGATAAAATATTTTTCATAGTTTTCGCTGCGAATGATGATGTTTATGATCTTCTAATTAAATTCGAACCAACGGGAGGATTTAATTTTGAGGAGTAGTTATAGTTTTCAATAAATTTATGATTTTGCTATTTTCTTACCAAAGTTGTTGATAGGAATATTATAAATGTTTGATTTATGAGTTTATGCATTGATTCTATTTTTGCCCAACGGTGATGTAGAATAATGTAGAAGAAGTTGTATGTTTTAATTTTGACCAACGTTAAATTAAGGCATGCAATCATTATGTTATGTTTTCTCACTTTCTATGACACTGTTTTTAGGACTCAATCCTATGTCATTTATCTCGCATATTCTGCCTCTTGAAGGGGGCAACTACAGAGTATGGCGAGAGAAGTATGAGCTCGCACTTGCGCTGTCCGAGAATGACTCAGCACTTACCTCTCCATGTCCTACTGAGCCAGAGGACCCGGTGAGGGTAGAAAATCAGACTGATGTTGATTTCACTGCTCGAAAGCTAGATCATGCAGAAGTTAGAATGAAATACGATCTTAATCGGAAGAAATGGGACATTTTGAACCACAAGTGCTTGATGGTGGCCAAGTCCACTATCTCAGATGCTATAAGGGGATCAATCCCAGATTGTGATACCGCCACCGAGTATCTTAAAAAAGTGGAGAGTCTGTTTATTGGCTCTTTAAAGGCTTATGCAAGCACCTTGATAAAGAAATTATTCAATGAGACATACTCTGGTGGAGGTATAAGAGAACACATATTGAAGATGAGCAACACAACATCCAAGCTCAAGCCAATAAATTTGGGACTCAAAGATGAGTTCCTGATTCATTTAGTTTTTGCTTCCTTGCCGAAAGAGTATGAAACCTTTGTTGTTAACTACAATATACAGCCCGATAAGTGGGACATTGAGAAGCTCATTGCAATGTGTGTACAAGAGGAGAGGCTAAAAAGCTCACAGGGTGACTCTGGTAACCTTGTGAAGGACAACAAAAAGAAAAATTTCAATAAGAATGCCAAACCTCAAGGGAAAACCCTTTAGAATGACCACCATCCGAAGAACAACAATGCTCAAATTGAGAAGAATCAGTGTAAATGGTGCAAGAAGCATTGACATTACCAGAGCGACTATCCAGACTTCCTGAAGAGCCTTCTGAAGAGAGCGCCCACCGAGGCCGTGCGGCCGGTGGAGAACGTCTTGAGCGCGGGGGTGTCGAACCGCTGCTGGAAATGAGACGATTGTTCCGGTTGCTGGGTGTCCACCATCTCCACAGCCGCCACGGCGGCGTGGGGAGGAGGGAGGGTGGCAGCGGCCGCGACGCTGTCGCCCATGGAGTAGACGGTGAAGTTGGCGAGGAGCAGCATGAGGGAGACCATAAGGGCCGGGGTGCCGGAGAAGATGTGCTGGAAGAGCCAGACGAAGGAGGCGTGCATCTCGGCGTGGACGCGCGCCAGGACGCCCTGAAGGTCCTCGTAGAAGAGCGCCTCCCGCATCTGCAGCGTGAAGCTCTGGAGCTCCCGGATGATGAGCACCATCGAGGAGAAGGCGCGGCCCACCGCGGCGCGCGCGGACTCGCCGGCGCAGTCGATGAGCCGCTCGTCCCACCGCCCCTGCTCCAGCTGCTGCTGCTGCTGCTTCCTCCGCTTGAGCATCCGCAGGGACAGCGGCAGCCCGACGCTGCTCGCGCTCCGCTCCACGCTCGCCGGCCACCCGCAGTCGCCGCCGGCGCCAGGGTGCTGCCCCGCCGCGAGCTCCTGGATCCTCCTCAGGAACTCCTCATCGTCCCCGCCGTCGCTCCCGACGCTGTCGATGCTCGCGCTGAGAGCGCGCCTGATCGCGTGCTGCCCGCCGCGCCGCCGGCCAATAACACCGGCGTTCCAGCCAGCCAGCGACGACTGGCTCCTCGCCAGCCTGACGCCCAGAACGGCATGCCGCGGAGACGTGGCAATGGCGGAGGACGAAGGCGACGCCGGAGAGGAAGAGGAGGAGTGGGAAGAGCACGGCGGCGGGGGTCACGACCGCCGCGACCTGGATGCTCATGGGTCTCGGCCAATACCGGCCACCCCCGCAACGATGGTTGGGAATGGCCCGCGGCTCCAGAACTGCGGCGGGGAGGCTAAATGCGGGGGTGGGGGTGTGAGAGGAAAACGAGCGGTGGCCTTATTTCAGGATCCGGAAGGAGTACTGGTCAACCTCACCACGCAGCTCGTGAGAGTAGCTGGTACCAGTGAATGGCGACACCACCTTTAGACAAACTTTATGGACGCTGTTCGCTAGTTGGGTTCTGGATTTATTTAGACTAGCTGATGTTAGTTTGGTGTGAGAGAAAAACACTGTTGGCCAGTTAATTTGGGCTGGCTAAAACCAATAAGCGAACAGGCTGAAACAAGAAGAAATGAATGATATTTGTGTTAGCGGTGATACCTCGCGTCCTGATCGGAGGCGTCCACCCTATATGGTTGGTGGGCCCTGTCACACTGCGCTATAAAGAGAGGTGGGGACCGACGGTCTCTTCACGAGGTTGACCGAGCTACAATTCCCACCGACAAAACCCTAACACCGATCTAGAGAGGGTGCACAGTCAGTGACGGAAAGCCGCCACCATCTTCTCCGCCGGGACACCGCGCCACTGCTGGACCGCACCACCGGACTCCACAGCAACACCGACATCGCCATGGATGACTTCAGCTCTTCCGCCAAGCCCTCCGACGGTCGGTGATGTTTCATCTCTCACCATCTCCTCTCTGTTACTCTATTTTTTCATGTACTTGGATGAACTACATCTTTTATCACAAGTAGAAGAGGATGTACCCGCTAGATCTATGCCTAGTTGATCCTACAATATCTATCAATGGTCATAAGTCGAGCCTAATCTGGGCGTAGATCTAAGCTTTGGGGTAGAAAAGAAGAAGAAATTGGAAGGAGGTGATTCGATTTTTGATCTGGATGAAACCCTAACCCTAACCCAAAGGGGAAAGGATGGAGAAGGGGAGGAACCAACCTGGGTTTTCTTGCCTCTGTCGACACCGTCGTTTGCACGGGAAGAAGACCGCGCCGCTGCTTCGCCGGGGCGCAGGGAGGGAGTCATCGGAGGGCACAGCCTCGTCGCCGCGTGTACCCCTACTGGGATTGGGTGTAGGGCACCGCAGCAAGACCGCTCGACGGCGGCGCGCTCACCCTCGGGTGAACGCGCGCGCCGACGAGGGGACCTGCGGCGGTGCCACCGACCTCATTCCTTCGGCTGCACTGCGGGTGGCCACCGTCGCTACTCTGCTTGATGCTGAGAGAGGGAGAGGAAAGGGAATGAGGCTAGGGTTCGGGGGGGAGAGCGCCGTCGCGCCGTTTTGATTAGCCGAGACGTGCGCTCAGCCGTCGATCTGAAATGGATGGCTACGAGCGCACCGGGCCGGATTCAGCCTAGGCGGGCGAGTGAAATCCCGGCCCAGGCCTAGGTTGCGGCCTGGGCACGGGGGAGCGCGGGCGCAAGCCGCCGCCGCAGGCCAAATTTGCTGCTGGGCCGCGACAGTGCGCAGCGCGCAAGTAGTTTCGGCCCAAGTTGCACAATTACTTTTTTAGTTTAGTTTTTTAATTTTTAGAAGCAAATTTTGATGATTTTTGACTAGTTTAAATCTCTGTCCAAATTTGAACTAACGGGATAATTTTTTCAGAGAGTAGATGAATGCTTCTGAAAAGTAGATAAAGTATTTTTCATATTTTCGCTGCGAATGATGATGTTTATGATCTTCTAATTAAATTCGAACCAACGGGAGGATTTAATTTTGAGGAGTAGTTATAGTTTTCAATAAATTTATGATTTTGCTATTTTCTTACCAAAGTTGTTGATAGGAATATTATAAATGTTTGATTTATGAGTTTATGCATTGATTCTATTTTTTGCCCAACGGTGATGTAGAATAAATGTAGAAGAAGTTGTATGTTTTAATTTTGACCAACGTTAAATTAAGGCATGCAATCATTATGTTATGTTTTCTCACTTTCTATGACACTGTTTTTAGGACTCAATCCTATGTCATTTATCTCGCATATTCTGCCTCTTGAAGGGGGCAACTACAGAGTATGGCGAGAGAAGTATGAGCTCGCACTTGCGCTGTCCGAGAATGACTCAGCACTTACCTCTCCATGTCCTACTGAGCCAGAGGACCCGGTGAGGGTAGAAAATCAGACTGATGTTGATTTCACTGCTCGAAAGCTAGATCATGCAGAAGTTAGAATGAAATACGATCTTAATCGGAAGAAATGGGACATTTTGAACCACAAGTGCTTGATGGTGGCCAAGTCCACTATCTCAGATGCTATAAGGGGATCAATCCCAGATTGTGATACCGCCACCGAGTATCTTAAAAAAGTGGAGAGTCTGTTTATTGGCTCTTTAAAGGCTTATGCAAGCACCTTGATAAAGAAATTATTCAATGAGACATACTCTGGTGGAGGTATAAGAGAACACATATTGAAGATGAGCAACACAACATCCAAGCTCAAGCCAATAAATTTGGGACTCAAAGATGAGTTCCTGATTCATTTAGTTTTTGCTTCCTTGCCGAAAGAGTATGAAACCTTTGTTGTTAACTACAATATACAGCCCGATAAGTGGGACATTGAGAAGCTCATTGCAATGTGTGTACAAGAGGAGAGGCTAAAAAGCTCACAGGGTGACTCTGGTAACCTTGTGAAGGACAACAAAAAGAAAAATTTCAATAAGAATGCCAAACCTCAAGGGAAAACCCTTTAGAATGACCACCATCCGAAGAACAACAATGCTCAAATTGAGAAGAATCAGTGTAAATGGTGCAAGAAGCATTGACATTACCAGAGCGACTATCCAGACTTCCTGAAGAGCCTTCTGAAGAGAGGGATTCCGTACGAGGACCCTGCAAAGAGGAGAAAGAAGAATTAAAGTTGCAAATAGAGTTGAAGCTGAAGTTAAGTCCATTGGAGATATCTCTCTAGAATTAGATGATGATTTTAGACTTTAGCTTTTAGATTGTGGCAGAACCACCTAATCTAATGCCTCCTAGGAGTACTTGTCCTCCATTAGACACTAAGTACTCAAGGGACGACGCTAAATTACACAGTTGCATCGAGCACACCCCAAGGGAGAACCCAAAAATCCATATTTTTCCATCAGGATCACAAATGAGAGAATAAAGCTTTCAACATTTTAGTCATTTCTTACATCCTTTTCCATGCAACATCAGAGTATAATATTTATTGTTTATAATAGCGGAATATGATCATGTTATCAAAGTTATGAACAATTTAATTTAACAGCGGAATATAAACATGTGATCAGACTTACAGCGGAAATAAATATCTATTCATGACACAATGAAGCATTGATATATAAACTATGACAACAGATTATAAAACTTCTATTTATAAAAAAATTAGTGAGAGTTATAAATAAAAACTATGATCGCAGCGTAAAGGAATCCTCGCTGAGCCCACTAGGAGGTTCCCGCACACAAGTGTCAGCTCTAGTATTCGCCTGTCACCTACAACAGGGTAGAACAAACCCTAAGTACTCAATTGTACACCATAAGACTTACCCATCAGGACAAAAGAAAAGACTCCAAGGATATGCAAGGCTATCTGGCTTATGGGTTTATTGCATCTGCAGGAGCATTACTAAATATGCGTCCTTATATTTAATTTTATTACTAGTCATCATTAGTTCATTAACTAACTATTCTATGTAAGCACATGTGCTAGGCTACTTTCAAGCAGGTGGTAAGGATCAGAATCATTTTATCATCTTTCATCTTTTAGTTCTTACTACAGTGCTAGATTGTGGACAAGTCGTACCGGATTACCCGGCGATTCGTGAATCACTGTGCCCAGCTGGGTACCCCGAAACACACGCCCTGCTTGTACCCCAAGCACAAGCAGGACCAACCCACCACTCTCCTATCAAGGGGTCCAGGTCCCTATCCAAACTTAGACTCTAAGCCCCCACACCTGAGTCCCTAACTCGGTGTGGTGCTTAGACCTCCACCATCTCCGTCTCTAATCAGTCGGTCTAGAAAAGAGCCGGAACCCATGACAAGAGAGCAATGAGTCTTCCCTGCTCCCATAAACAAGTATGTGCCCAGGATAATAAATCTGTGACCTGCCTAGAACCCAATGCAACGGCCGGTCCTTAACCGACATAGGCGGAACAAGTGCAATCCGAGCCTCGCTCGAATGCCAAACCAAGTCTAGATCCAAAGTACCATTTCGCCCAGTCTCCAATTATCATTCATATATATTTTCTAGGAGATAATAATATAATAGCAATAATAATATATTTTCTATCTCTCGCGAGTGACAGACAATCACTCAACTTCTACCAAAGTCCTGTAACATAGCAATCTACACGATCCTATAATACTAGTAAGACTCATATGCTAAAATATATATATGTATATATATATATATATGCAAGTGGGTTCCATTCAACTCCTTAAAACTTAATGCACAAACATAATATAAGGTGCAAAAAGTAGGGGTTATGCACCGGGGCTTACCTGGGTAAGATATAACCAAAAGTTAGCATCCCATCATGGCAACACGATCACCAAGGCACCATATTTTTTGCTACTCCTATCATCTCCACGGTCCATCATTGTTGCTATTATGATATACGTGGATGCAACGCATAGATTAAATAATCAACGACAGCCGAAACTCTTAGAAATTCGATTACGCCTCACAAGCTAACAAGATAGCTCTAACGTGCTAGTCTATGTATCCACGTCGTCAAATAAGGCTCGTTCCTGAAAAATGTTTTGGTTCTATAAACCCCCTATTAATTTTGACATTTCATTGATTAAATATATATTAATCTTTTCGTTCTATAAACCCCCTATTAATTTTGGCAGGCCGCTAGCGATGATGAGGGCGGTGTGTGGGGGCCGCAGCGGCCATGGCCGCACACGTGGGCGGCAATAGCTCGACCGGGCATGGCCGGTGAAGCACCCACCACAAGCGACAGCGGCCGAGCGGTAGCGGCCTAGTACGGCGGCAGCAGCGCTGTCGGTGATGGTGCAAGTCGGGAAGGAACGTCAGAGCACCACCAGACTCACATGACTCTAAGGCTATGCTAGGCTTCGATCGAAGATGGCCCAACGCCCTCTGTCCGTGTGCGTGGGCACCGTAGCGGCGATAGCCCAGCGACCACGAGGAAATGGTGGTTCCTAGCGGCACGGACTCCGGCGTGCACATGAGGGGTAAGGAGAGGAGCGAGGTGAAGGTGATGGTGCAGGCTATCAAACACGGGGGGGGGGGGGACAGAATGGTGGGAACAACGGTGGTCGTGGTGGCTTGGCACCGGTGTGGTTCCGGCCTCCACGGGCTCGGCGAGCGCGCAAAGGATGCAGCGTAATGTGAGGCAGAGGGGGGACCAACATAGGGGCAGTGGCGGCCTCTCATGCACCCTTGGAAGAGGCAGCTCGCACCACCGTGGCTCGCAAGGGCACAACCACATGCAGTGGCGTAGGCGGTCAGCGGCTGGCGGCAGTGGGGCTGCCACGCGCATGGTGTCCCAACGGACGAAGCATAGCAGCAGCACGTAGCACTAGCGGGCAAGGACTCGCGGGGCACGCAATCGACATGAAGGCAAAGAAGGACGGCGACTCTGAGCTCAAGCTTGACTCGGCCATGGCGGCCTACGATAGAGAGAGAAAGAGCACGAGGGAGCTCGGAGGCATGGGAAAGTGGTGGCCACGGGAGCTTCCCTGGCTAGGGTGGCCACGCCGTGCCGTGGGCTGCAGAGCAAGGGGGAACACGAGGGGGAGGAAGAGAGGGAAGTAGGTAGCAGCGGCTCAGTCCTCTCCTCATTAACGCACGCGTTGGACAGGGACGAGGTAGGTGAGATGAGTGGCTAAGAGCGAGCGTTGTAGTGACCGAACGACAACGGATAGGAGAACCTCCCAACACGCGTGTGCGAACGGCATTACGGTCGACAGCAACTACGCACGAGTTTTAAAGCGAATAGAAAATTGCTAACGATCATGATTGAGGTTCAACAAATTCCACGACTCTAAGGTTGATCTTATCAACTATCTAACGGAACAATCCACACAACCAAAAGGACTACCCGAGTGGAAGATAGATGCGTGCCAAGATGAGTTTGTCTTCGAAGTTTCAGTTCACGACAGAGCGTTGACACAGAGCTTGCAGCGCGTCCTAATGAACTTAGGCAAATTTTTCCAAGATCCACATGACACTCAACACGACTATAAGCTACACCATTCTTGAGTGCTCACCTTGGGACAACCAACCGTACAAAAACATGAATCTAGTGTTTAAGAAATTTAATCAAAATTTAAATGCCCAAACGACATCATCATTAGGTTTTAGGCTAGATCATTTTAGTTCTGGAGGCTAGAATTAAATTCCAACTTCAATCCTCAATCTATCAAAATACTATCGAACAACATTTATTTACCGAAACAAAAGTTCATTTTCATCTATTAAACTTGCGCTCCAAATTTTATTCAAGTACTAAATACAAGTTATATTTTATTTTGTTTATAAAAATTACTTCCGTGCCAATGTTTAGAACTACTTATTCTACCCTTCGCATTAGGATTTTTCATTAACACATATAGGCATTTACATAACTAACTCACTATAATAATAGATCTATCTCTCCGACCATAATCTTAGTGCTTAGTGAGCTCGTAACACCAGAGGTGTTACAACCAACCCACTAAAAAGAATCTCATCCTGAGATTCGAAGTAAGAATCAGAAGAGGGGAAACATGATTACATTTCATAAATCTAGAATTACATGAAAGATTATACGACGTCGAATGCTAAATTACACCAGGATTTAAGGTTACATGGTTAAGAGCAACCTAGTACAACCAAGGCTTAATCCAGAAGTCGGGATAGACAAGATAATGATTAACCAAAACATGGCGTATGATCAACAGATCCAGAAATAGGAGACTGAGAAGTCAAACATCGTGAACCCTAAGACCACACTAACCAATGGTAGACTTGAACTTCTTTGAAAACCAGATCCCTTCTTCTCAGATTACACCATCACCTCTGTCCGACAAACCTAGTTCTACAATGACGACTAGATCAAGTAGCTCTGCTTTGGATTTGAGAGGGAGGGGGATGAAGAAGAAGAGCAAGGACCAAGGGCATCTTATAGTGGCAAACGGAGGTGGGGCGCAGTGCACTAGAAGTAGAGACGGTATGGATGGGATACACTGCCAGTTTACGCTGTGGGGATAAAGTTGGCCATGGCGCGCTCCCTACGCAAGCGAGCGGAGGGGGGAATAAAGGAGAGGAGAGATGGTTTGCTCGATGAGGGAGGCGTGCGGGCGGTCATGTCCCCAAAAGAAAAAAGAAGGGAGGGGGGTCCGGTACGAGGACAAGGGCGAGGATCAAGAGCCGACTGGATGCTGGGAAAAGGAGAAGCACACAGTGCACGAGGACGGCGAGTGCGACACAATGTCACGGCCATGCGAGGACAGGGTGCTAATGGGCCCAACACTGACGGCGTTCTGGGGCACACGATGACAGCGACTCGGCGTGCGTAGCATGGTTGAGCTAGGCTTAGGACTTGACATCCATTCAGGCTTTTCTAAGCACTCCCTACTACCCAAGGCTAACTTTTCCTAGGTGTTCTTCTTTTTTTTCTTTCCCTTCCTTGACCACATCCGTCTTTCATGTAGACTAAGACCATGTCATACGTTCTTCCTCCAAAACCATGTTCTCTTATTTACCTTGAGTGAACACTATTTCATTAACCCATTGTGCATTTCCCATTCGAACAGCCGAATATTTCCAAGAAGAATATTTTGTATCAAAAGCGGTATGGCGTTATAACTTGGTAAAGGTGCTTGGCCAACAACCTCAATACCAGCACATGCCGATTAGCATCACCATGTGGCAGCTATTCCACAGGGGCCCTCGGTTTCATCATGGCACCATAAGCTATTAACCAGACAACTATTACCAACTTACACATAATGAAGGCATTGGGGTCATAGACCACAGAAGCAGAGGAGTATTGCAAGGGAAGATTTAGGCAACAAGGGATAAGAAATTCAAATCCAACGACAGATTTGATTTAATGGGATTCAAGTGTTCTGTTGGGACATCCACAATTAGTCAATACAGTGTCCTATGTTATCCAATCACAGTGGGTCTGCTGGCATCTGAATGGTAATTTCTCTTGTAACCCACTTAACATCACCCTCGAAAACCCTATGCACGTTTAATGAGACTTAAGGTAGATGGATGCAATAACATAGTGAAATAAATAAAATGCATATTCCAAACATCCTTATGCTGGTACAACATATATGCACTTACTCTCCCATTCTCGACACATCGTTCACCTTTCCTATGATCGGACTACCTCAACGACTATGGATGAAATACAATGGAAAGATTACAATACCGGTGGACAGCGATGAAAGACACTACTAACTATGGGTACATCATCCCAAGGCAACTAATCTACTTTGGACCACACATCTTCACTCCCAGGCTCGACGGATTCTTCTACCGCCCTGGCTATGGATCTACCTCCTCTCTTGGCAATGGCTGAGTGAGAGGAATCAATGGTTCTACTTCTGACACTTCTGAGGATGGAGGTGCTGGCGGTACTGCAACACCGGTTCTTCTTCTTTCTGGCGGGTGGACAGGGATCCCCTCCATGATTAAGGGGTCCTACCGTTCAGCAGCCAGCGTCCTCCGCTTGGCCCTGGTGATAAGGTAGGCCTCTCCTAACAGATGGGCATGTCGATCTTTAGCCTCCTTTAGAGGTTCTGACATGGCAGTCTCTCGACTCTCAGTGGCTGCCACACTGGCATGCGCTTTGTCAAGCTGCACCTAGAGCATCCTAGAGAAGATCTTGGCTTCCTTGGCTCGCCGAAGGCACTTCCTCAGCTCCGAGGCTTGCCGATCATACTGCTCATCCAGAGCAAGCAGGTATGTGGTCAAGTGCACCATGGTAGGACTATCTTCTTGCACATCCTGCCCTTGCAAAGCCTCCATGCAAGCCCTCCATGCCCGTCGATTCTTTTCCAAGGGTGGAAAGAACCTCATAGGGGTACAGTAAATGGGATCTTCAAACATTTGGCAAAGGTAGTGCAAGGCTTTGCGAGACACAACCTGGTAGGTGTCGATGAAGCAAAACCCAGTTGCGATCACATTCTAGGCTTCAGTGATGTCGCAGAACTCTTCACTCTTCCCAATGTAGATGGTAACTTCACATCGCTCCGTGCCATGCTTTTCATACTCATGGCCCTCATACTCAGGACGATCTTTGACTCTGAGCTTTTGTAGGGTGGCATACAGGATCTTGGGAAAACCCTCAGTGTTTAGGCAGTAACTACTAACCCAGGCTCCTACCATTCCTGGCGATGGTTGCAAAGAAGGACTGAGCAAAAAGCTTGCTTAAAAGAAAAAGCTAGGCGAGCTAAAGTGCATCGAGTGGTGGTACCAATGGCTAAGCTAGGCCCTACTTATAATGACAGAGCGGTCAGTGGTCTTGGCGCGGTCCACTAAGGTTCCTACGCGGGCCACTTCAAATGAATCGACCGAATTTTTTGTGCGTTCAAGGCGAGCGATGTCTGAGGCCATTACTGACTAGTACGACTGCAGGACAAGGGTCCAACAAGAGCATAGAAAAGAGTACGGGGAGATGTGGGTCATGTCAGTTGTGAACCACAGGCAAATGCAGAGCATGAAGTCATAGTGTAGAAATAACTTCGGAACAAGGACGGGTTAGCCGTGCACAATACGACACGCGTGACACCTAGGGATGGCGTATCTTCAAGCAATACAAGCACTACAATGCACAAACAGGATATACATGAATGCATGTCATGTACGTCCTTTTACTGTTGCCAACATATAGAGCAACCGCTCTTAGATTTTTGGCACATCATTCTCTCCCTGTAGCTAGTCGATACTATCAAACTATGCTTGGGGTCAGTGTACCTATAGAAAACTTGATTATGCCTATCCAAGTCAGCAGAGTGCCATCTATCCTAGATATATAACCATAGTAATAGAGCTACTTTTATAACTTCGCATGCAACGTCCTAACTTTTTGCAAAAATATGTTGTCAAATTTTAGTTTAGAAAATGATTTTGAAGCTTTATTTTCTTATTTATGCTCTGATACCACCTATGATAGAACCACCTAATCTAATGCCTTCCAGGAGTACTTGTCCTCCATTCGACACTAAGTACTTAAGTGACGACGCTAAATTACGCAGTTCCATCGAGCACACCCCAAGAGAGAACCCGAAAATCCATATTTTTCCATCAGGATCACAAATGAGAGATAAAACTTTCAACATTTTAGCCATTTCTTACATCCGTTTCCATGTAACATTAGAGTATAATATTTATTGTTTATAATAGCGAAATATGATCATGTTATTAAAGTTATGAACAATTTAATTTAACAGCGGAATATAAACATGTGATCAGAGTTACAACAAAAATAAATATCTATTCATGATATGATGAAGCATTGATATATAAACTATGACAATATATTATAAAACTTTTATTTATAAAAAATTAGTGACAGTTATAAATAAAAACTATAAATCCGCAAGACTTACCCGTCGGGAGAAAAGAAAAGACTCTAAGGATATACAAGGCTATCTGGCTTGTGGGTTTATTGCATCTATAGGAGCATTACTAAACGTGCATCCTTATATTTAATTTTATTAGCAGTGATCATTAGTTCATTAACTAACCATTCTATGTAAGCATTGAAAGGTCCTAATATGGCTAGAGGGGGGTAAATAGCCTATTTAAAAATCTACAAATCAACTAGAGCAATTTGATTAGTATAACAAATAGCGAAATGCAAACTTGCTCTAGCTCTACAAGGGTTGCAAGCCACCTATCCAACAATTCTAGTTGCTATGATCTCTAGACACACAATTTGCTATGTCACTACTCACTAAGAGCTCTCACACTTGCTACACTAAAGATCTCCGCTAGATGAACTTAAAACAACAAAGCGAGCTCTTAATTCTAATTACACTAAAGAGCTTGCTACAACTAGTTTGCAAGAATATAAATAAGTGAGTAGGGTGATTATACCGCCGTGTAGAGGAGTGAACCAATCACAAGATGAATACTAAATCAATCACCAGGAGAATACCAAAGGGCAAGAGACAACCAATTTTTCTCCCGAGGTTCACGTGCTTGCTGGCATGCTAGTCCCCGTTGTGTCGACCAACACTTGGTGGTTCGACGGCAAAGAGGTTGCACGAACCTCATCCACACAATTAGACACCGTAAGAACCTACCCACAAGTGAGGTAACTCAATGACATGAGCAATCCACTAGAGTTACCTTTTGGCGCTCCATCGGGGAAGGCACAAGACCCCTCATAATCACCACGATCGGAGCCAAAGACAATCACCAACCTCCACTCAACAATCCTCGCTGCTCCAAGCCATCTAGGTGGCGGCAACCTCTAAGAGTAACAAGTGAATCCCGTAGCGAAACACAAATGCCATGTGCCTCTAGATGCAATCACTCAAGCAATGCACTTGGATTCTCTCCCAATCTCACAAAGATGATGAATCAATGATGTAGATGAGTGGGAGGGCTTTGGCTAAGCTCACAAGGTTGCTATGTCAATGCAAATGGCCAAGAGAGTGAGCTTGAGCCAGCCATACGGCTTAAATAGAAGCCCCCATGAAATAGAGTCGTTGGCTCCTCAGTCCACTGAAAAATGGAATGAACGGACACGCAGGTCAGATCGACCGGACGCTGGACCCTAGCGTTCGGTCGCACGATGTGTGCCATGTGTCCCCTGCTTCAAACGCTGATCGTTCGATCTCAATGGTCATTAGTACATTTAAGTTGTGATCGGACATGTTGCTTCGAAGTGACCAGTAAGCATCCAGAAGCAAAAAATCATGCCTGACCGAACTCACTCATCGTCTGGTCACTCAATGTCTCCCCTGTGCACCGCATATGTCATCATACGTCATACTGACCGGACTTAGCCCCTGAGCGTCCGATCAAGAGACCGAGGGTGGACTTTACTGCGCCATTGACCGGACGTAGGACCCCGGCGTCCGGTCCCTGCGCCACTAGCGTCTAGTCACTCTATGAACCCCTGTCTTTTCTATATAGGGCATCGGTGGCACTATCAGACTGTCCACACTCTATGGGCGAACACTCCACCGGTGGAGTTTCGAACCCTTGCTCCCAAGTGCTAAACACAATGTGTATCACTTTGTGCATGCGTGTTAGCATATCTTCACAAACATTTTCAAGGGTGTTAGCACTCCACTAGATCCTAAATGCATATGCAATGAGTTAGAGCATCTAGTGGTACTTTGATAACCGCATTTCGATATGAGTTTCACCCCTCTTAATAGTATGGCTATCAAACCTAAATGTGATCATACTCGCTAAGTGTCTTGTTCACCGAAACGAAAATGCTCCTACCACTTATACCTTTGCCCTGAGCCTTTTGTTTTCCTTTCTCCTTTTCTAAGTCCAAGCACTAGATCATCACCATGAAATCACCATCATCATGTCATGATTTTCATTTGCTTCACCACTTGGAATAGTGCTACCTATCTTATAATCACTTGGATAAACTAGGTTAGCACTTAGGGTTTCATCAATTAACCAAAACAAAACTAGAGCTTTCAAGCACCTGTGCTACTTTCAAGCAGGTGGTAAGCAATCAGAATTATTTTACCATCTTTTATCTTTTAGCAATTCATGAATCAATGTGCCCACTTGGGTACCCCAAAACACACGCCCCGGTTGTACCCCAAGCACAAGCAGGTCCAACCCACCACTCTCCTATCAAGGGGTCTAGGTCCCCATCCAAACTTGGACTCTAAGCCCCCACACCTGAGTCTTGGACTCAGTGTGGTGCTTGGACCTTCACCATCCCCGTCTCCAATCAGTCGGTCCGGAAAGAGCCGGAACCCATGACAAGAGAGCAACGAGTCTTCCCTGCTCCCATAAATAAGTATGTGCTTAGGATAATAAGTCCGTGACCTACCTAGAACCCAATGCAATGGCCGGTCCTTAACCGACACAGGCGGAACAAGTGCAATCCGAGCCTCGCTCGAATGCAAAACCAAGTCCAGATCCAAAGTACCATTCTGCCCGGTCTCCAATTATCATTCATATATATTTTCTAGGTGATAATAATATAATAGCAATAATAATATCTTTCTTATCTCTCGCGAGTGACAGGCAATCACTCGACTTCTACCGGAGTCCTGTAGCATAGCAATCTATATATATATATGCAAGTGGGTTTCATTCAACTCCTTAAAACTTAATGCATAAACATAATATAAGGTGCAGAAAAGTAGAGGTTATGCACCGGGGCTTGCCTAGGCAAAATATAACCAAAAGTTAGCATCCCATCGTGGCGACACGATCATTAAGGCACCATCTTTTCTGCCACTCCTGTCGTCTCCACGGTCCATCGTTGTTCCTATTATGATATACGTGGATGCAACGCATAGATGTAAATAATCAACGATAGCCAAAACTCTTAGAAATTCGATTATGCCTCATAAGCTAACAAGATAGCTCTAACGTGCTAGTGTACGTATCCACGTCGTCAAGTAAGGCTCGTTCCCAGAAAATGTTTTCGTTCTACAAACCCCCAATTAATTTTGACATTTGATTGATTAAATATATATTTTCATACTAGTGCTCATTTAGTTATCTTAACAAACTAATTCCTGTGGATCTACAAAAATTACAGTGAGCACCTAATATTGCTAGGCATCTACTGTAAAAATTTTAGACCCATCACTATCACCAATTTATCACAGCAATTCCTATAAGTTTATATTTTGACAATATTAAGTATCTCAAATTAATTATATATCTTCTAAGAATATTATAAAACTATGTGAAGAAAATATACTGGCAGATAGACCATGATTTTAGGATCCTAACAAAATTGGTTTTACTATTTTTAGACGTCTATGCGATTTTATAATATTTACTAGAGATCCGCTCAGAAATAAAATTAACAATCTATTTCTAATTCCTTCTCAAAAGGAAAAGCCAAAACTGGCCCAGCACGGCCCAACCTAGGCGTGGCCCACGGCGAAGACCGGCGGCCCACCCGGCGCTCCCGTGGTAGGCTACGGCCCATGTGGAGCTGAGGCCCAAGCAGCCAGAGCGTCGGCCAACAGCCCAAGTGGCCCAGCAGGCCCCCGCTCCCCACACACTTTTGCGAAACCACCCTTGAACTTTCCCAAAATTAACCCACAGTATAAGAACACTATTCATGTGAGTCACAGTTTTGCATTGGGAACCCTGGAAAAGTTTCTATTCTCACCCCAATGTCATTCTCTGCACCTTGAAGCAGAGCCAACGCAGGGGAGCGTCGGGGCATGACCGATTCAGCGCGGCAGGCCATTGGTGATGGTGAGGGCGGTGTGCAGGGGCAGCAGTGGCCACGGCTGCATGCGTGGTCAGCAACAGCTCGGTCGGGCACGACCGATGAAGCACCCGCCATGCATGGCAGCGATAGTGTGGTGGCGGAGGAGGACCGGTACGGTGGCAGCGGTGCTGCCGGGGATGGTGCAAGCTGGGGATGAGCGCCAGAGCACCACCAGACTCACGCGGCTCCGAGGCTGTGCTCGGCTTTGACCGAAGATGGCCCGAGGCCCTCCATCCGCGCGCATGGGCACCGTAGCGGCATAGCTCGGCAATCGTGAGTAAACATCAGCTCCAGGTGGCGCAGACTCTGGCGTGCACACGAGGGGTAAGGAGAGGAGCGAGGCAAAGGTGACGGTGTAGGCTATCGAGCATGGGGGGAACATAATGGTGGGAATGGCGGTGGCCACGGTGGCCTGGCGTTGGTGCTCGGTGAGCGTGCAAAGGATGTAGCAGAAAATGAGGCGGAGAGGGGACCGACGTAGGGGCAGCGGTGGCCTCGTGCGCACCCGTGGAAGAGGCAACTCACGCCACCGTGGCTCGCAAGGGCATAGCCACATGTAGCGACGTAGGTGGTCGGTGGCTAGTGACAGTGGTGCTGCCACGCGCATGGCGTCCCAACGGACAAAGCGTAGCAATGGCACGCAGCGCTGGCAGGCAGGGACTCGCGGGGCACGCAGGCAATGTGGAGACAAAGAACAACGACGACTATGAGCTCAAGCTTAACTCGGCCATGGCGGGCTATGACAGAGAGAGAAAGAGCATGAGGGAGCTTGGAGGCATGGGAAAGCGGTGATTGCGCAGTGTCGTGGATAGCAGAGCATAGGGGAACGTGAGGGGGAGGTAGAGAGGGAAGTAGGCAGCAGCGGCTCAATCCTCTCCTCATCAACGCACGCGTTGGACATGGACGAGGTAGGTGAGATGAGTGGCTGAGAGCGAGCGCTATAGTGACCGAACGACAACGGATAGGAGCACCTCCCGGCACATGCGCGCGAACGACATTACGGTCGACAGCAGCTCCGCATGAGTTTTAAAGCGAACGAAAAATTGCTAACAATCATGATTGAGGTTCAACTAATTCCACGACTGTAAGGTTGATCTTATCAGCTATCTAACAGAACAATCCACACAACCAAAAGTACCACCCAAGAGGAAGATACATGCGTGCCAAGATGAGTTCGTCTTCGAAGTTCTGGTTCGCGATAGAGCATTGACACAGAGCTCGCAGCGCGTCCTAATGAACTTAGGCAAATTTTTCCGAGATCCACGTGACACTCAACACGACTATAAGCTACACCATTCTCGAGTGCTCACCTTGGGACAACCAACAGTGCAAAAACATGAATCTAGTGTTTAAGAAATTTAATCAAAATTTAAATGCCAAAACGGCATCATCATTAGGTTTTAGGCTAGATCATTTTAGTTCTAGAGGCTGGAATTAAATTCCAACTTCAATCCTCGATCTATCAAAATACTATCGAACGACATTTATTTACCGAAACAAAAGTTGCATTTTCATCTATTAAACTTGCACTCCAAATTTTATTCAAGTACTAAATACAAGTTATATTTTATTTTGTTTATAAAAATTGCTTCCGTGTCAATGTTTAGAACTACTTATTCTACTCTTCTCGTTAGGATTTTTCATTAACACATATATGCATTTACGTAACTAACTCACTATAATAATAGATCTATCTCTCCGGCCATAATCTCAGTGCTTAGCGAGCTCGTAACACCAGATGTGTTACATAGATATTCTTTATGTACCCTCATTGCATAGAAACTTGATACGTGTCTCACGACTTGACGATGATGGTTATGATTGCCATTTTGGTAATGGTAAATGTCGGATTGTGTATAATAATAAGTGTGTTGGTCTTGCCTTCCAACAAGACAAGCTTTATTTATTATCATTTTCTGAGAATGTGAATGCTGTGAGCACTGAGAATGAGAATGCTTCCTCGTTTATGAATGCAAGAAATAAGCGGAAGAGAGTGCATGATGTATCTTTGAAATTATGGCACTGTCGTTTAAGTCATATTTTGAGGGAGAAAATAGTGATTGATTAAGAAATCAATTCTTCCGCCTTTAGAATTTTTAGATTTAGAGCAATGCATTGAATGTATAAAAGGAAAGTACGTTAAGAAAATAAAGAAAGATACCAAATGAAGTGCATGAATTTTAAAAATAGTTCACACATACATCTGTGGTCCTTTTTCTGTGAATAGTATGGATGGTTATAATTTATTTATAACATTCACGGATGACTATTCTCGTTTTGGCTATATTTATTCAATTAAGGAAAGATCGAAAGCATTGGATAAATTTAAGATATTTAAGGCTGAAGTAGAAAATCAGCACAACTTAAAGATTAAGGTAGTAAGGTCCGACCATGGGGGAGAGTACTACGGTCGACACACCCCATATGACCAAGTTTCTGGACCCTTTGTAAGGTTCTTATAGGAAAATGACATAGTTGCCCAGTATTCTACACCGGGCGAGCCTCAGCAGAATGGAGCAGCTAAAAGACGCAACCGTACCTTAATGGATATGGTGAGAAGCATGATAAGCTACTCTACCCTACCGATAAATTTATGGATAGAGGCATTAAAACTACCATTCATATTTTTAATCGAGTGCCAAGCAAGTCAGTGCCCAAAACACCGTATAAGTTGTGGACAGGAAAGAAACCCTCACTTAACTATTTATGTGTGTGGGGTTGTCTAGCTGAGGCAAAAGTTTTTAACCCAAACATAGGGAAGCTAGACTCCAAAACAGTCAGTTGCCATTTTATTGGTAATCTAGAAAAGTCAAAAGATTATCGCTTCTATTGTCCTAACAGACAAACGAAGTTTGTAGAAACAAGACATGTTGTCTTCTTGGAGGATGATATTATCAGGGGGAGCATGGTAGCATGAGAAATTAGTTTTGAAGAGAAGCGGGTATACGTGCCCACTCTTCTGGTTCAAGAGCCATTCTTCACGCTACCTATTGTTGTTGTATCAATAGTGCAAGACATTGTAGTAACAGCGCATGTTGTTAGCTCTCCTGTGGCAACAATGAATGAATATGAGGAGCCTGTCCTTCAGGATCCCCTAGAACCTGTTGTCACACATGAGGAAGAGCAACAACAGTCTCATATAGAATAAGCGTCATCTAACGAGGCCCCTAGAAGGTCTCAAAGAGTCAGGAGATCAGTCATTCCTGATGACTACGAAGTTTATTAATGTGAGGAATTTCAAATGGAGGATGATCCCACCTCATTTGAAGAAGCCATGAGACGCACTCACTCATCCAAGTGGCTTAAAGCTATAGAAGATGAAATGAAATCAATGAAAACCTACAGAGTTTGGAACTTAGAAACAATTCCTAAAGGAGCCAAGACAGTAGGCTGTAAATGGGTCTACAAAACTAAACATGACTCCAAAGGGAATATAGAAAGGTTTAAAGCATGACTTGTGACGAAAGGTTTCACGCAAAGAGAAGGCATAGATTACAATGAGACATTTTCTCTAGTCTCATGTAAGGATTCTTTTATAATCATAATAGCGCTTATAACACATTACGATTTAGAATTATATCAGATGGATGTAAAGACGATGTTCCTAAATGGGGACCTAGAGGAAAATATTTACATGGCACAACCGAAAGGTTTTGCTGTGGAAGGAAAAGAACGTATGGGATGCCGACTAAAGAAATCCATTTACGGATTAAAACAAGCTTCAAGACAGTGGCATTTGAAGTTTGATAATACAATAAGAAAGTTTGGGTTTCAAGAAAACATAGAGGACAATTGTGTTTATGCAAAGTTCAAGAACGGAAAATATATTTTCTAGTCTTGTATGTGGATGACATCTTGCTCACTAGCAGTGATGTTAATCTACTACTAAAAACAAAGACGTTCTTGTCCTCAAAGTTTGATATGAAGGATCTCAGTGAAGCTTCATTCGTCCGAGAAATAGAGATTCACCGAGATAGATAAAAAGGGAGTTTTAGGATTATCACAAAAATCATACTTAGAAAAAGTTTTATAGAAATACAGTATGCAAAATTGTAAGTCTTCATCTGCTCTTATAGTCAAGGGCGACAGATATGGGGAATTTCAATGTCCTAGGAACCAATTTGAGATCTATCAAATGAAAGTGGTTCTATATAGTTCAGCTATCGGAAGTTTATAGTATGCTCAAGTGTGTACTCGCGCTGACTTAGCATTTGTTACCGGGTTACTTGGCAGATATCAGAGTAATCCAGGAATAGAACACTAGAAATTAGTAAAGAAAGTTTTACGTTACCTACAAGGTACGAAGGGTCTCATGCTAACGTACAGAAGATTTGATTCCCTGCACATAGAAGGGTATATAAATTCTGATTATGCCGGAGATGACAGAAAGTCCACGTCAGGATACATATTCACTCTCACAGGAGGAGCTATATCGTGGAAAATCTCAAAGCAAACCGTCACTACATCGTCCACAATGTATGTCGAGTTTGTAGCATGTTATGAGGCCACAAGACAGGTGAATTGGCTGAAGAAATTCATGCCCGGGTTGAAAGTGGTAGACGATATACACAAATCACTCAAGTTATACTGCGATAATAATCCAGCAGTATGTTATGCTCACAACAATAAGTCAAGTGGTGCTACCAAACACATTGACATAAAGTATTATGTTGTAAAAGATAAAGTCCAGGATAATATAATTAGTCTTGAGCATATAAGAACAGAAAAGATGCTCGTGGATCTGCTCACAAAAGCCTTACCACCCAGCGTGTTTAGAGAACACTTAGCCGGCATGGGTTTAAGGGAAAGCCTATGATTCCTGGACAATAAGGACCTAGTTAAGAATCTGTTTGAAAACAGAAAAGTGCATTATAACTGTTTAATCTAATGGCAACTAACCGTGACGATGAGGCACGCTCTATGTACTGATCTGTGATGAAATATGAACGAGATAAAGTAAGTAAGTTAAGTTTAAGTAATAAGATGAGATCAAAGGGGAGATTGTTAGTGGTGATCTCTCCAGCTCGGCCCAACGACCGAGTTGGGTCTTGACCTCGCGCCCTGATCGGAGGCGCCCAACCCTACATGGTTGGTGGGCCCCCGTCACATTGCGCTATGAAGAGAGGTGGGGGCCAACGGCTCTCTTCACGAGGTTGACCGAGCTACAGTTCCCACCGATAAAACCCTAACACCGATCTAGAGAGGGTGCGCAGCCAGTGACGGAAAGCTGCCACCGTCTTCTCCGTCGGGACACCGCGCCACTGCTGGACCACACCACTGGACTCCACGGCAACACCGACATCGCCATGGATGGCTCCAGCTCTTCCGCCAAGCCCTCCGACGGTCGGTGATGTTTCACCTCTCACCCTCTCCTCTCTGTTACTCTATTTCTTCATGTACTAGGATAAACTACATCTTTTATCACAAATAGAAGAGGTTGTATCCGCTAGATCTATGTTGATCCTACTATGTCTATCAATTTGTTGCGTCTGTAAAACAATAGGCCAGGCCAAATTTAGTAGTAATTTCTAATTTGTACTGTCAGGTCGCTACAAACGGAACTGTACTGGATGAAAAATCAAAAGAAAATACTAAATAGAAAGAGAGTTGTTGGAGAAGACGCCGAAGCGTGTTTCGTCTAGCACGAAGAGGCCAGGCCCGCCAGAAGGCAGAGGCAGAGGGCGAGAGCCTATCTATCTCATCCCGGGATGGCGGCATGTGTGCTCGAAGAATCTGTAGACCGCCGCCGCCCGCCTGCCTGCCTCTCTGTTCCGCACGGGCGGGCTCCCACTCCTATATCATCAGGATGTGCAGGGTGTGGCCATCATGAATGACGATAGTTTTCCTTATTCTGTAGGCATACATAGTCCTACGCAAAAAAAAAGCACAAGTATATGTAGATTTTTCCTTGATATGGTGCTGTTAGGGATACATAGTCCTACGCTAAAGAAAAACAAAATGCACAAGAAGTATCTGCACCTACGGGAAGTCTACTAGATTTGTTTTTTTATTTTCCTTTTGTGTGTACACACCACACCAACTTCCATATACAGTAGATGAATTTGCGCCATAAATATCTGCGGTTGCTACGGTAGAACAATTCTAGTTTGTCAGTGTTTTAGCTTTCTGGCCGCAAGCTGTTCGCATGTCGTATCATATAGATGCCGTTTACACTTTAGGCATGTGTTCAGTAGCACTGAAGGAAGTGTTGTGGCTACAGCTTTTTTACTGTAGTCCTTCTCAATGATACATTATGAAAACAGCCGTTGTGGCTTAAATATAGCTCAAGCAAACACAATACTATTTCCCCCCGAAACATAGTGCACAAGAAAAAGCTAGGAAGCCGACAAATCTTCACTATACCACAACCAATCTATAGTGTTGGACAACATAATTGTGTAACACATAATTGTGTATGGTTTGTCAAAATCTAGCCGTGGCTAGAACTAATTATCGTGAAAACATAATTGTGTAAGGTTTGTCAAAATCTATTTTCAGATTTGACATTTTTGAGAAAACATGATCATGTATAGTTTGTCAAAATGAAGCGGATTCCATGTTTACAACACATGCAACATGTTATGAGAGACCATGACTTTAATTAGGTACTCCCTCCGTTCCAAATTATAAGTCATTTTGATTTTTCTGGTACATCGATTTTTCTATATATCTAGATATAACATATGTTTTTTTTACAAACATAGCAAAATCTATGTAGCAAAAAAGTCAAAGCAGCTTATAATTCGAAACAGAAGGAGTAGTTATTAGAAAAAGAAGCACCAGAACTATAAATTTCACAAATTAGTCGAAAAATCTTACTTCTTACACTCAATTTGATTCCAAGGATAGATAAAAGTGCATCTTTTTTTTTGCGAAAACATAAAAGTGCATCTTCGAATATGTTTACACCTGATAAAAGTGCTCTACATGGTTGGTGCTATTTGTACCGCTTTCCCATTTATAGTTCAGTTTAGTTTATCATGCATAAGGCAAAATTATGTAGCATGTCATGGTTTTTGTAATACACACACAACTTAAAATAAATATATGAGTAATACTCCCTCCATTTCAAATTATAAATGCATAAGTAATACTCCCTCCATTATGGCCCTGTCCGGCTTGCTAAAACTTGGTTGAAACTGGCTGAAAAACACTGTTCTAGCTGAATTGTTGTGAGAGAAAAATGCTGTTTCGGCTAAAAAATAAGCTGAATAGTACGGATTATAAGGTAAGCCGAACGTTTTAGCTCTTTTATAGATACATAGTTTTGTATTATGCATATAGATATACATTGTGTGTAAATTCATAGTAAAAATAATGTATCTAGAAAGGTCAAAATGTCATAATTTTAAATAAATGGAGTACATTTTAATGGAGAAATTAATTAATAAAATTAACTCGGCATTGTAGGATGTTTGAAACTGAGACATTGTAAGTGTAAGATATATATGTAAACCTGGTTAAATTAGAGAACTCCCATTTTTAGAATAAAGTTAAAATGAATAGAAATTTAAGACAGATTGAGTAACTATATTTTTTTTATTGCATGGATTAAGCTTTAGGAGTTCCAATAAAAATGCAGGAATTTTATAAAAACTGTAATGTGATTTGACAGGAATATAAGTCTAATTGTTTGGAAAAACACATAAAATAAGAAAATTCTTGTGTTTCAACGAGGGACAAGAGGCAACAAGGACGAGGGAGGGCAACTAGGACGAGACGAGATGGTAGTCTCGACGTGTCACCTCTGTTCAACGTGCCATCACCAGCGGCAATGGTGCTGCAAGCCTGCAAATGCGAAGCCTCCAGGCTTCCCTTCGCTGAAGTTCCCTCCGATCCGCCTGCGTCTCACACGCGTCCGCCATTATGCACCGAGGTGGCAACCGGCGATCAGACAGTGCCACACAAGTCATCGAGCGAGCCTGCATGGGACCTGTCCGGCTGTCCCCACGGAGTGGCATGGCTGCATGGGCTTGACTCCGGGTTCAGTGCTTACTTGCGCCCAGTAGACAGGCACGGAATGAATCACGCGTTGTTTGTTCCATTCACTGTTTTGCCGTATTTATATCATGTTTCGCTTGCCTCGTAAGTGGTATTTTTTCGACCAACTAACATTATTTTTCTCTCACAACAAATCAGTCATGGCTTATTAGTCAAGCGAACAGCGCAATTAAGACGTAAAGTTTCAACCAGCCATACTAGGAGTAGTACTCAGTATCGTTCGCAGTTACTCCCTCCGAGAGAAAGTGTCGCTGTCTAGTTTGAACTGATCAAGTTTTTTAAAGTTTAACTAAATTTATAACAAATATTAACAACATTTATATATTTAAATAAATTTACTATAAAAATATATTCAGCCATCTAATGATAAAATTATGCACTATAAATATTAATATTATATATATATATTGTCAAAATTATAAATATTTGACTTCTCATAAATTTAGAATGATATTTTTTAAGACGAAGGGAGTACATTATATTGTTCGTATCTTAGGGAATCGAGTAAGATGCAAGATAAATTACAATCAAACCCACGACTGCGCTGGTGTTGTGTGCCGCCCTTTGCCGGAGGGTTAGGAAACATGTTTTCCTTTCAACCCCTGGATCTCTGGCGGTAGTCTAGCGGTGGAGCGAGGCAGCAAGGTGGTGGAGCATCGGTGGCCACGAGAAGTGGAAGGCGCCGGTTGGACGGAGCATGAATGAGAGAGGCTCATCGACAACGGATTAGTGGATGATGGGGTTGGCGCGGGTGAGGCTAGACAACAGGCAATGTGGTAAGGTGGCATGTCGCGGGTGACCACATACGATGATCAAAGACTGGTGGGCGAGGTCGCACGACCCATCACGCCGTATGGCGCATTTGGCAGCAAGAAATGTTTCAAATCGTCACTAGAATCATTATATTAAAATCATTGTTGCCGACTACTATAAAGATCGAACATTTTAGGGAGAATTACTTGGAACCGATATTCATTATTTACTAGTTCAGAGAAACACACAAAACCTGGATTCTCCTGGTTATAGTAAATCCAGCAAGCTTGGTAAACAGTTCCACAAAATAATTCTAATTTATGAGAAACATATTTGAAGAGAATTTGAATTCGAAGCATTCTTGCGAAAATCTGGAATCCTTCAAACACACCTTTAATGTAGTCCAAATTAACAAATATAATTGTCACGAAGGAAGAGATCTATTTTCATTTTTCTTACTCCTTCTCGTTTTTAGAAAAAATGTTACACCTATATCAATTTTCTTTTAAAATAATGTTGTGTTGGTTCAGCTTCTGAAAAGTGTAGTTGCAAAAGTGGAATGACAAACAAAAAAATTGAACCTGCTCTTTCAAAAGGCGCACGTGTCATGTAGTACAGTTTTCGTAGGACGTTTAAACTATGGTTACGGCTTTTGGCTTTAGGTTTTTTAAATGGATGAAAATAGAGAGTTTTCCATAGCTATTTTTAACAATGAGGTAGACTTAAAACTCTGCATCCCCTGGTTGCCATTAGGAGAGCGGTTAGCGGCAGTAGATGGGACTGCCGACTGCCGTGCGACAGAGAGGCGGGGCAGCTGGGCGACCCTTATAAATTGGCTGAATGTGGTACTCGTCTTCAGATAGCATTTTATTACCAGTGACCAATCAAAGCAGTCGGGATATTTAACTTTTTACTATTACGACGGACGTCATTTTTTAGATAGCACTCTTAAAATTATTCCTACATATTTACCATCGAGAAAGAAAGATTCATAACTTTAAGCCATTTTTACATACGTGGTAGGACACGTAGGGAAGCCAATATATCTATGGGATGCAAAATGACTTTATTACCTCTCATCTATTTCTTCTTTATCCGTCTTATCCTCGTCGCTCGGTAAAGATGCATCCTCGCGCAACAGAGCGGAAATGAGGCATGCATGATATTATAAACTTCTGAGCTCTCCAAACACGACGACTCCATCGTCTCTCTGTTCTTCCATTCTATTACTTCTGTTCTTCTGATCCCTAATTCCCACAAGGCTCGTAAGTAGAACTGTAACTAGAAGCAATCACCCCAGTCCACGCCGATAATCGTCGATTCGTGCACAAGCTGTAGCAGATCAAGCCCACGCGACGACCGCAGCCACAGTACCCGCATGGCCGCCGCGCAAGCCCCCTCCGGCACCGGCAACACCACCGGAGCACCGCATGTGCTACTAGTCCCGTACCCCGCGCAGGGCCACATGCAGCCGCTCCTCCACCTCGCCTCGCTCCTCACCGCGCGCGGCCTCCGCATCACCGTTGTCGAGACGCCCGCCACGATCCACCTCCTCGCGCCGCTCGTCGCCGAGCACCCTTCCCTCGGTGCGGCCGCTCTTGTTCCCCTCCACCGTTGACCATGACACGTCGGGCCCGACCTCCATCGGCGCCGACTTCCACGCGCACGCTGCCGCCCTACGCGCGCCGCTCGGCGAGTGGCTGCGGTCCCACGCCCGCTCCGACTCCGAGGACGACGACGTCGCCACAGACGGGCGAGTCGTTGCCCGTGATCTCGGATTTCTTCTGCTGGTGGATGCAGCAGCTCGCAGCGGAGGCCGGCGTCCCGTGGCTGGTGTTCGCGCCGTCCGGCGTGCTTGCCACGGCCGCCACGCACTCGCTGTTCCGACGAATGCCAAGGCCACCCGAGGGCGATGCCGGGCGCGGCTACGCCGTCTCGTTCCCGGCGCTGCCCGGTGCGCCGTCCTACCCGTGGCGGCAGATCTCACGGATGTACAGGAGCTACGCGGAGGGCGGACGCGACGAGCACTCCGAGGGGATCAAGGATAACTTCCTCTGGAACATGGAGGGCGCGGCGTTCTTGTGCAACACCTGCCACCCTCTCGAGGGGAAGTACCTGGAGGCGCAGCCGCTTGAGGACCTAGCCAGCAAGCGCATGTGTGTCTGTACCGTCCGAATTAACGCACTTTCGGATACGCTCGTCTTCTACCAGACATTAAACACCTCAAAAATCAGCTATATCGGGCGGATTCCGTCGAGCACAACCCAAGAGAGAACTCGAATAATTCACATTTTTCCTCCAGGATCCAATAATGAGAACCAGTTTACAGTACTTAGTCCATTTCATACCCCTAGAGTTCTTATAAATACATTATTAGAGTACCAAGTTTAGAGTGCGGAAATTAAATAGCAGAATTAAAATAAACATCTATCGATAATATACAAGGATCCGTCTGTGTCCACCAGAAGAATCATTCACACAACAACTACTCCTCAAGCTGCACATACAACAAGGGTAAATAAACTCTGAGTACACAATATACTCGCAAGACTTATCCGACTAGTGGGAATAATTTTTCGACTCCAAAGTATATGCCAAGCTTTATGGTTTGCTAGATTTTCTTTTTGCAGAAAGTAATACTAGTAGTGAATCCTTATGTATGTTTATTATTAACAGTCATGATTAGTTCATTATCTAACCATTCTATGTAAGCACATGTTCTACTTTCAAGCGTGGGTTGAGCAAATAGTTCCATTTCACCACCTTTCATCTTCCAGTTCTTAATACGGTGCTAGACTATAGACAAGCTATACCGGATTGTCCGGTGATTCGCGAATCAATATGTCCAGCTAGGTACCCCGAAACACACGCCCCTCTTGTACCCCAGACGCAAGTAGAACCAACTCACCACTCTCCTGTCAAGGGATCTAGATCCCCATCCAAACTTGGACTCCGAGCCCCCACACATGAGTCCCGGACTTAGTGTGGTGCTTAGACCTCCACCATCTCCACCTCCAATTAGTCCATCCAAAAAGAGCCATAACCCACGACAAGAGAGCAACAAGCCTTCCCTACTTCCATAAACAAGTATGTACTCAGGATAATAAGTCTGTGACTTGTCTAGAACCCAATGCAATGGCCGGTCCTTAATCGACACAGACAGGGAAAACAGTATAACCAAGCTATGCCCCATTGGCCGCAGGACACAACCTCTTAAACCCACCAATACCCAAATCATATCCCTACCCGATCTCCATTTTTCTTTCACCATTTTATCATGAGTAATAATAATAATCACCTATTGTGAGTAACGACAGGTTACTCACGCTACCAAAATCCTAAGCATAGCAGATACTCGACCTATGCTAGTAGGACTTATAGATAGGTATATCTATGCATGTAGTTTCCATAAAATGTCTGTAACATAAATGCATATCATATATATATATATATATATATATATATATATATATATATATATATCAAGTGATCATTCAAAATAAGGATTAATTATGCACCGTGGCTTGACTTGGGCATGCGGGGGTGTCAGCAATTGATGGCTCTGGGGCTCCCTCCTAGACGAGGATCTCCTCCTCATACTCCTCGATTATCTTCTCGTACTCCTGCTTGCCCACAGTCATGAACTCTACCAACTCGTTATCTACATGCATGAAATGATGATGCAACACTTAGTAATACGGCAACAGCAACTCTTAAAATAAGAACACATCTAGCAAGCTACTAAGCTAGCTCTAATGACTAAGACGCTAAGTAACCTATTATTCTCACTAAACAAGTATGAAACATTTCACGTATTATCTTAGCAACTAAAGACATCCTTATTCTTATTACCGATTTAATATATATACTACAATAAGGAGTACTAAGCCACCATATTTCTCAAACTATTCTAACGCTACAAAAATTACAGTGAGCACATAATAATCTAACAAACCTACTATAAAAATTTTATGGCTAAAGATATTACCAATTTGCCATAAAAATTCCTACAATTATTAATCTAAATAACATTAATACTTCCAAATGATTTAATAGACCTTAGCATCAACACAGATATATATAAACTAACCATACTATCAGGTAGACAACGGCGACCACGGCGCATGGCCATGCTAGCCAACCACAGCCACCGCGGGAAGAGCTAGCTAACTCTAAAGCACCACTATCGTACCCTGGTTGTTGCTGTGGTGATGGTTTGACTGAGGATTCCCTGAACCGGGCTGGCCACGTGTGGCGGTGGAATGCGGCGGCGCACTGTGGTGACACGGACACGTTAGTGACGAAGGCGAGCCGGGTAGCGACTAGGCTAAGTTGTGCAGGGCGAAGGAAAGATCAAGGCGAAGATGGTGATACAACGAATTGGGCAGTGGGAGAAGGGTGAGCGAGTTATCCGCCCCCATGGCCAAGTGCGACCTTAATGACTCACCAGGTCAGAAACGCCAAATTGGCGCCCGGCCAACCATCATCAAGGCTACGGGTGGCATAGGCGGTGAGAGGACAAGAGAGCGCAGGTGCAGACAAGACGAATTGAACAGAGGTGACTTATCTCTGGCGCACTCGTGGGCGCAAGGCGACGGCGGCGGTAAGAGAGAAAAGCAGGGGGCACACCGGGTGGACGGGATGCAGCGGGGCTCGGTCATGATTCGACTGGTACGTGTCTTGGCGGGATTGCGGCTGCCATGGCTGAGGGGACCCCTCGTCCCAGAGCGCAGTGGACGAGCGAGTGTGTCGGCGATAGCCATGGCCCGTGTGCTGCGGCGCCATTAATGGTGTAGCGACGGCATGCATGGCCACATGTGGAAGGCATCCACCTGGCCAGGGAGAGGCAGCACAGCGTAGGGCGTGCAGACACGACACGACGACAACGACAGTGACACAGCGAGGCAGAGCGGCCAGACGGTAGTGGATCAGCCAGGTGCATCGGGCCCATGATGGCACCAACACCATGCAGCCAGGCCAAACCGGCCCCCAGCGTCCCACCAGAGCATGGCAGTGAGTGTGTGTGCGTGCGTGCGCTGGATGAGCTGACGCTGTGCGACGCTGTGCCCCCGAGGCACGGTGACTGCACCCACGCGAGGAGGAACCGTCCGAGAGGCATTTTGTGCACGATTTTTAAAGTGTTCGAAAAATCTAAAACATTGATCCAATCGCCAAACCACCTTTGCTATACTTAAGAGGGTATATTAGGCTACTAAAACAAGCCATAAAACAACATCACTCCTAACCCCAATTTCTCTACAAAAAATACCAAACATAGCTTTGTCACTCAGTTTTCAGACTTAAGAAATCGACTAAGTCTTGGATTGGATTTGCTTCAAATTCCATTTCCAAGCTATTAGAAATGTTTAGCTAGTGATATCATTTTTTGGCCGTGGGTATTTCATCATCATCTATAAAATTTGTACTTTAAACTTTATTCAAGTACCACATATATGTTCCAAAGCATTTTTGCTTAATAAAAATTGGTTTTAAACCCTAAATGATATAACATGACTATGGAAATAACTTTCGTTATGCATTTCTGTTGATCGTTTTTAAGTTACGAAAATTGGTCTACACACTATATTACATGCATTAACACATAAACATGATGCTCATGACATGTTTTAGCAAATGATTTATAGGTGTAACCCCAAGGGTGTTACAAATCTATCCCCCATAAACAAAATCTCATCCTGAGATTCCATGTGCCTAGTGTGGGAAAAGAGATTAAAATACATTTCAATGTAAACAACTACCCTAGTGAACTAGAAAAAAGGTAGGGATAATGCTTCAAGTTATAACTTTCTTGTTCCAGCGCGATTGGGAGTGGTAGTGATTCAATTAGGGTTTTGATGTTGTTGCTCTTAGCCTGTAGATGGATACGGGGGGTAGTGGTAGAGACGTTGGAGTTAGGAAAGCACGTCGACGTCGGTGTTGCCGTAGCCAGACCCCGCCGCGGCGCATGGACATGCCATCGTGCAACACCATTCCTATCGATTGTTACCTCGATCTGTTGTGGGTTGCACATAGAGGGTCATGGTGGTGCTGGTCGGTTGCCGGAGAGGTCTGTGCTCGCCGGGTGTTTGGCCGGTAAGGCCACGGCCTCTGTTAGTTCGGCCAAACTAGAGAGCTTAGTATTATGTAGATTAATATTTGTATGAATTTTTATGGTAAATTGGTGATAGCTATATTTATAAAATTTTTATAGTAGGCTCACTAGATTATTATGTGATTGCTGTAAATTTTATAGCCTTAGAGTAAGTTGATAAATAGAGTAGCTATTATCCTTATTTTATCATATATAGATTAAATCAATATTAGGGGTAAGAATACCTTTAGTTGCTATGATAATGTATGTCATGCTTTGTACTTGTTAGTGATAACAGTAGGTAACTTAGTACTTTAGCTGGTAGCACTAGCTAGTAGTTAGACATATGTATTTTTATTTTAAGAATTGCTGTTGCCATTATTACTAAGTATTGCATCATCATTTTCATGCATGTAGATCATGAGTTGGTAGAGTTCGTGCCCGTGGATGAATAGGAGTATGAGGAAGTCATTGAGGAGTACGAGGAGGAGATTCCTCATGCAGGAGGGAGACTTAGAGCCTTTTGGTGCTGACTTTGCTGGACCCGTCGCCTGCCCAAGGCAAGCCCCGGTGCATAACCCCTATTTTATGATCACTATATATATATATATATATATATATATATATATATATAATGAGCATTTAAGTTACAGGCATTTTATAGAAACTACATGCATAAATATATCTACCTATGAGTCCTACTAATATAGTTCGAGAGTAGCTGCTATGCTTAGGATATTGGTTAGCGTGAGTAACCTGTTGTTACTCGTAAATAGGTGATAAATATGTTCACTCATGATAAAATGGTGGAAAGAAAAATGGTGACGGGCAGGCAGGGATATGGTTTGGGTACTGGTGGGTGTAAGGGGTTGTGTCCTGCGACCAATAGGGCATAGCTCAGTTACACTTTGTTTTCCTGTCTGTGTTGATTAAGGACCGGTCGTTGCAATGGACGCTAGGCAAGTCACTGATCTATTATTCCAAGCACATACTTGGTTATGGGCGCAGGGAGAAGACTTGTTGCTCTCTTGTCATGGATCTGGCTCTTTCCGGACCGACTGATTGGTGGCAAGGATGGTGGAGGTCCTTGCACCGCACTGAGTTTAGGACTCAGGAGTGGGGGCTTGGAGTCCAAGTTTAGATGGGGACCTGGACACCCAGGACATGAGGGTGATGGTTTAGTCCTACTTATGCCTAGAGTACAAGCGGGGCGTGTGTTTTCGGGGTGGTACCTAGCTAGGGACATTGATTCACGAATCGCCACCGAGTCAGTATGGCTTGTCTTAACTCTAGCATCGTAGTTAGAATTGAAAGATGGAAGGTGATGAAATGGAACTGATGCTCAACTCTGCTTGAAAGTAGAACTTGTGCTTACATAGAATGGATAGCTAATAAATTAATACGGCTATTAATAATATCATAAGTAAGGATGCACTAATAGTATTGCTTTCTGCCAAAAAGGAAACCAGCAAACCATAAAGCTTATCATCTTCCTTGGAGTTAGAAAATTATTCCCACTAGTCAGATAAGTCTTGCGAGTACATTATGTATTCAGGGTACATACGGCATGAGAAGTACCCCTATTGCAGGTATGGCATGAGAAGTACCATTGTGTGGAGGATTCTTCTGGTGGGCACATACGGGATCCTCATCCCTTATCGCTAGATGATTACTTTTAATTTCCGCTGTTTATTATTCCATACTCTGACATTTGGTAATGTAATAAGGTAATTTTTAAGAACTTCTGATGTATGAAATGGACAAGTATTGTAACTCGTTCTCATTATTGGATCCTTGGGAAAAATATGGATCTTTCGGGTTCTCCCCTAGGGTGTGCCCGACGGATACAACTCGTTGTAGCTTGCTTTTCAGGGTGCTTCGTGTCTAGTGGAAGACGAGCACCTCCGTAAGTGTGTTATTTCAGGCGGGTTCTACCATAAAAGGCCTTCTTTGCTGTCCACATAAGTTTTCTATCAGCTCTGAGCTGCCTTCAAATGACTATGAATAATACTGACTTGCTCTCGAGCTTCTTTGATGAAATCAGGCTCAAAATATGCACGGTCTCCCACTTTCAACCCAGTTAAGTGGTGTCCTACATTTCTTTCCATACAAAGCTTCAAAGGGTACCATACGAATGCTTTCTTGATAGCTATTTTTGTAAGAAAGCTCAGCTAAGTTCAAGCATTCGTCCCACTTCTCAGGAAAAGAAATGGCACAAGTTCTCAATATATCCTCAACTACCTGGTTTACCCTTTCTGTTTGGCTGTTAGTTTGTGGGGTGATAAGCTAAACTTCGGAGGAGACTAGTACCAAGACATTCCTAGAGTTGCTCCCAAAGCGAGAGACAAAGACTGACCCTCTATCAGAGATGATAGTAAGAGAAAACTCCATGCAAGATCACAATCCGATTCAAAATACAACTTGGCATTACTTTCTGGTGGAATATCTGGCATCCACCAGGAGAAATGAGCGGACTTGGTAAGGTGATCCACAATGACCCAAATAGAGTTATAGCTCTTGGAAGTGTGGGGTAAATCCACAACGAAATCTATGGAAATATCTTCCCATTTTCAAACAGGAATAGGCAAAGGCTGCAAATATCCCAGAGTACGCATATGGTCTACCTTAACTCTACCACAAGTATCGCACTCCGCGACATACTTGGTGATATCCTGCTTCATATTGGACCACCAATACATGTGGCGCAAATCATGGTATATCTTGTTACTCCTGGGTGGATGGACAACTTGGAATGATGAGCTTCATTCAAAATCTTTCTTCTAATCTACTCATTTGCCAAAACCACCAATCTATTCTTGAACCTTACTACACCTTGCTCATCAATGCTAAACTAAGGACCACGCCCTTCGGCAATTAATTTCTTGATGTGAGGAATTTCTGAAGTGTCTTGCCTCTGCTCTATAATAATCTGTTCAAGTAAATTCGAGGACTAAGGCAATGTGAGCTAGCACCTCAGCATGGTTGAGAGACAAAGGTATTTCTTCAACCTAATACGATATCCGGCTCAAAGCATCAGCTACCACATTAGCCTTTCTGGGATGGTAATGAACTTCTAAATTGTAATCCCTTGATTAGCTCCAACTATCTCTGTTGCCTCATATTTCACTCGGACCGAGTGGAAAATATATTTGAGGCCCTTGTGATCCGTTAAAAATGTGTACTTTATTTCCTAACAAATAATGCCTCCAAATTTTTTAGAGCGTGCACCACAGCAGCCAACTCTAAATCATAGGTGGGATAATTCACCTCGTGCTTTTTCAGCTGACATGAAGCATAAGCTATCACATGCCCATCCTGCATAAGCACACATCCCAACCCCATCTTCGAGGCATCACAATATACATCAAAGGTCTATCAATATCTGGTTGGGCAAGAACAGGAGCAGTGGTAAGGGATTTCTTTAGAGCTTGGAAAGCTTCTTCGTAAGCCGGACTGCATACAAACTTGACATCTTTCTAAAGCAGCTTGGTCATCGGTTGAGCTATTTTGGAGAAGTTAGGAATTGATGAACGCCGACTAGTATCCAGCAAGACTAAAGAACTGATGAATTTGATACACTGACTTGGGAGAACTTCCAATTTAGCACATCTTGCACCTTGCTTGGATCCATAGAGATACCTTCAGGGTGTCAGAACATGTCCCAAAATGCACTCGATCTAACCAAAACTCACACTTGCTAAATTTGGCATACAACTTGTGTTCCCCTTAATTAAGTCAGTACTATCCAAAAATGTTGGGCATTGCTCTTCCTTGTTCTTGGAGTATATCAAGATATCATCAATTGAATACCACTATAAACTTGTCCAACTCTGGCATAAAGACTGAATTCATGAGATACATAAAGAATGCAGGAGCATGATTGAGACCAAAGGAACATGGCCAAGTATTCATATAACCCATACCTAGTAGAGAAAGTTGTCTTTGGTATATCTTTGTGGTTTCTAATCTTGATTTGATGATAGCCTACATGGAAATCAACTTGGAGAACACCTTGGCACCAGCAAGTTGATCGAACAAAGTATCAATATGAGGGTAAAGGATACTTGTTCTTAATGGTTACCGCATTGAGGAGGGCGATAATCCACACACATCCGAAGAGTGCCATCCTTCTTCTTCACAAAATGGCTGGACAACCCCATGGTGAAGAGCTAGGACAGATTAATCTCTTTTCCAACCTTCTAACTACGCCTTCATTTCAGCCAATTCCTTTGGGGCCATGCGGTACAGGCACCGGGAGATAGGAGCAGTGCTAGGTTCTAACTCAATGGAGAACTCTACATCTCTATCTGGTGGCAACCTAGGTAAATCTTCAGGAAAGACATGGGAACTCACAGACCATAGGAATAGAGGCAAGATTAGGACAAGCTTCAACATGAGCAGCAATTGGTAAGACTAGATCTAAGGGCATAAGAAGAGACATCATATCCTCAGAAGAAGGAAGTCATAACTCAACAACTCTCTACTTTAGATCCAAGACTACCCCATATACACGCAACTAGTTCATTCCTAGAATTGCATCAATGCCTTGCCTAGGCAGCACCATGAACTAAAGGCGGTAAGTGTGAGTGGCTAGCACTAATCCAACTATGTCTGTCTGAGTATTAATGCACAACTGCGCACCCGGAGTACTGATTCTATAGGCAATAGGTATAGCCATAAGAGATATATTGTGCCTTTGTGCAAACCCCATGCTCATGAATGAATGTGATGCACCAGAATCGAACAACACATATGCTGGATGGGAATCAATGGTAAACATACCAGCCATCACTGGTTCATTCTGCAAAATTTTCTCAGCCTCTGTGAAGTTAACTTGCCAGGAGCGGCTCAGGGCACCTTCTTCTTAATAATCGTCCACTTGATCAGACGTGAGTTAGCTAAGGGCTGAGCAAACTATGCAGGCTGATTATGTGGATACTCCTAAGCATAGTTGCCTTCCTCGCCACACTTGAAACAAGCACCAGGCTTATTCCTCTACCCCTAACGAGGTGGGACCTACTATCCTTGGGGCTGCTGTTGTTGCTACTACACCTACTGAGTAGGTGCACGGTACTAGGTGGAAGGTGTCTAGTAGGTCTTCTAAGGCTGACAGAACAAATGCCCACCTGAAGATTGATAGGGCACCTGCTTGACAACCTGTACCTTCAGAGCCTGGGGGTAACTCGAAGACCTAGTAGCCACCCGCTTATGCTTCCACTCAGCATGAGTGTTACATTGTAGTCCTTCCATGTCAATAGCAGCATTCATCATAGCACCAAAGGTCTGATAGTTTCCTATGTATAACTCCTTCTACAGACTGTAGAGAGGCCATGATAGAAACGGTCCCTCTTCTTCTCATCAGTATCGACGTGAGTCCCAGCATACTATGGCAGATGGTTGAACTTGTTTACATAGTCCATCATAGACATGCTCCCTTGCCTCAGGTCTAGAAACCCATTAACTTCCTATTCAGAACACCAGTAGGAATGTAATACTCTCTAAAAGCAGCAGTAAACTCCTGCCAAGTCACACGGTGATCCACTGGCTACATGGCATTGAACGTGTCCCACCATGCACTGCAGAAACCCAATAGCTATTACGCTGCAAAGCGCACCTTCTGCTCCTCAGTTACAATGAACAGCTAAAACTTCTGCTCTAGAATACAAAGCCAATGCTCCGCATCCATAGGCTCAACAGTCGACGTGAATAGGGTGGGTGCATCTTCAAGAAATTCTGGAAACTAATTCCTGTGGATCTACAAAAATTACAGTGAGCACCTAATATTGCTAGGCATCTACTGTAAAAATTTTAGACCCATCACTATCACCAATTTATCACAGCAATTCCTATAAGTTTATATTTTGACAATATTAAGTATCTCAAATTAATTATATATCTTCTAAGAATATTATAAAACTATGTGAAGAAAATATACTGGCAGATAGACCATGATTTTAGGATCCTAACAAAATTGGTTTTACTATTTTTAGACGTCTATGCGATTTTATAATATTTACTAGAGATCCGCTCAGAAATAAAATTAACAATCTATTTCTAATTCCTTCTCAAAAGGAAAAGCCAAAACTGGCCCAGCACGGCCCAACCTAGGCGTGGCCCACGGCGAAGACCGGCGGCCCACCCGGCGCTCCCGTGGTAGGCTACGGCCCATGTGGAGCTGAGGCCCAAGCAGCCAGAGCGTCGGCCAACAGCCCAAGTGGCCCAGCAGGCCCCCGCTCCCCACACACTTTTGCGAAACCACCCTTGAACTTTCCCAAAATTAACCCACAGTATAAGAACACTATTCATGTGAGTCACAGTTTTGCATTGGGAACCCTGGAAAAGTTTCTATTCTCACCCCAATGTCATTCTCTGCACCTTGAAGCAGAGCCAACGCAGGGGAGCGTCGGGGCATGACCGATTCAGCGCGGCAGGCCATTGGTGATGGTGAGGGCGGTGTGCAGGGGCAGCAGTGGCCACGGCTGCATGCGTGGTCAGCAACAGCTCGGTCGGGCACGACCGATGAAGCACCCGCCATGCATGGCAGCGATAGTGTGGTGGCGGAGGAGGACCGGTACGGTGGCAGCGGTGCTGCCGGGGATGGTGCAAGCTGGGGATGAGCGCCAGAGCACCACCAGACTCACGCGGCTCCGAGGCTGTGCTCGGCTTTGACCGAAGATGGCCCGAGGCCCTCCATCCGCGCGCATGGGCACCGTAGCGGCATAGCTCGGCAATCGTGAGTAAACATCAGCTCCAGGTGGCGCAGACTCTGGCGTGCACACGAGGGGTAAGGAGAGGAGCGAGGCAAAGGTGACGGTGTAGGCTATCGAGCATGGGGGGAACATAATGGTGGGAATGGCGGTGGCCACGGTGGCCTGGCGTTGGTGCTCGGTGAGCGTGCAAAGGATGTAGCAGAAAATGAGGCGGAGAGGGGACCGACGTAGGGGCAGCGGTGGCCTCGTGCGCACCCGTGGAAGAGGCAACTCACGCCACCGTGGCTCGCAAGGGCATAGCCACATGTAGCGACGTAGGTGGTCGGTGGCTAGTGACAGTGGTGCTGCCACGCGCATGGCGTCCCAACGGACAAAGCGTAGCAATGGCACGCAGCGCTGGCAGGCAGGGACTCGCGGGGCACGCAGGCAATGTGGAGACAAAGAACAACGACGACTATGAGCTCAAGCTTAACTCGGCCATGGCGGGCTATGACAGAGAGAGAAAGAGCATGAGGGAGCTTGGAGGCATGGGAAAGCGGTGATTGCGCAGTGTCGTGGATAGCAGAGCATAGGGGAACGTGAGGGGGAGGTAGAGAGGGAAGTAGGCAGCAGCTCTCAATCCTCTCCTCATCAACGCACGCGTTGGACATGGACGAGGTAGGTGAGATGAGTGGCTGAGAGCGAGCGCTATAGTGACCGAACGACAACGGATAGGAGCACCTCCCGGCACATGCGCGCGAACGACATTACGGTCGACAGCAGCTCCGCATGAGTTTTAAAGCGAACGAAAAATTGCTAACAATCATGATTGAGGTTCAACTAATTCACGACTGTAAGGTTGATCTTATCAGCTATCTAACAGAACAATCCACACAACCAAAAGTACCACCCAAGAGGAAGATACATGCGTGCCAAGATGAGTTCGTCTTCGAAGTTCTGGTTCGCGATAGAGCATTGACACAGAGCTCGCAGCGCGTCCTAATGAACTTAGGCAAATTTTTCCGAGATCCACGTGACACTCAACACGACTATAAGCTACACCATTCTCGAGTGCTCACCTTGGGACAACCAACAGTGCAAAAACATGAATCTAGTGTTTAAGAAATTTAATCAAAATTTAAATGCCAAAACGGCATCATCATTAGGTTTTAGGCTAGATCATGTTAGTTCTAGAGGCTGGAATTAAATTCCAACTTCAATCCTCGATCTATCAAAATACTATCGAACGACATTTATTTACCGAAACAAAAGTTGCATTTCATCTATTAAACTTGCACTCCAAATTTTATTCAAGTACTAAATACAAGTTATATTTTATTTTGTTTATAAAAATTGCTTCCGTGTCAATGTTTAGAACTACTTATTCTACTCTTCTCGTTAGGATTTTCATTAACACATATATGCATTTACGTAACTAACTCACTATAATAATAGATCTATCTCTCCGGCCATAATCTCAGTGCTTAGCGAGCTCGTAACACCAGATGTGTTACATAGATATTCTTTATGTACCCTCATTGCATAGAAACTTGATACGTGTCTCACGACTTGACGATGATGGTTATGATTGCCATTTGGTAATGGTAAATGTCGGATTGTGTATAATAATAAGTGTGTTGGTCTTGCCTTCCAACAAGACAAGCTTTATTTATTATCATTTTCTGAGAATGTGAATGCTGTGAGCACTGAGAATGAGAATGCTTCCTCGTTTATGAATGCAAGAAATAAGCGGAAGAGAGTGCATGATGTATCTTTGAAATTATGGCACTGTCGTTTAAGTCATATTTTGAGGGAGAAAATAGTGATTGATTAAGAAATCAATTCTTCCGCCTTTAGAATTTTTAGATTTAGAGCAATGCATTGAATGTATAAAAGGAAAGTACGTTAAGAAAATAAAGAAAGATACCAAATGAAGTGCATGAATTTTAAAAATAGTTCACACATACATCTGTGGTCCTTTTTCTGTGAATAGTATGGATGGTTATAATTTATTTATAACATTCACGGATGACTATTCTCGTTTTGGCTATATTTATTCAATTAAGGAAAGATCGAAAGCATTGGATAAATTTAAGATATTTAAGGCTGAAGTAGAAAATCAGCACAACTTAAAGATTAAGGTAGTAAGGTCCGACCATGGGGGAGAGTACTACGGTCGACACACCCCATATGACCAAGTTTCTGGACCCTTTGTAAGGTTCTTATAGGAAAATGACATAGTTGCCCAGTATTCTACACCGGGCGAGCCTCAGCAGAATGGAGCAGCTAAAAGACGCAACCGTACCTTAATGGATATGGTGAGAAGCATGATAAGCTACTCTACCCTACCGATAAATTTATGGATAGAGGCATTAAAACTACCATTCATATTTTTAATCGAGTGCCAAGCAAGTCAGTGCCCAAAACACCGTATAAGTTGTGGACAGGAAAGAAACCCTCACTTAACTATTTATGTGTGTGGGGTTGTCTAGCTGAGGCAAAAGTTTTTAAACCCAAACATAGGGAAGCTAGACTCCAAAACAGTCAGTTGCCATTTTATTGGTAATCTAGAAAGTCAAAAGATTATCGCTTCTATTGTCCTAACAGACAAACGAAGTTTGTAGAAACAAGACATGTTGTCTTCTTGGAGGATGATATTATCAGGGGGAGCATGGTAGCATGAGAAATTAGTTTTGAAGAGAAGCGGGTATACGTGCCCACTCTTCTGGTTCAAGAGCCATTCTTCACGCTACCTATTGTTGTTGTATCAATAGTGCAAGACATTGTAGTAACAGCGCATGTTGTTAGCTCTCCTGTGGCAACAATGAATGAATATGAGGAGCCTGTCCTTCAGGATCCCCTAGAACCTGTTGTCACACATGAGGAAGAGCAACAACAGTCTCATATAGAATAAGCGTCATCTAACGAGGCCCCTAGAAGGTCTCAAAGAGTCAGGAGATCAGTCATTCCTGATGACTACGAAGTTTATTAATGTGAGGAATTTCAAATGGAGGATGATCCCACCTCATTTGAAGAAGCCATGAGACGCACTCACTCATCCAAGTGGCTTAAAGCTATAGAAGATGAAATGAAATCAATGAAAACCTACAGAGTTTGGAACTTAGAAACAATTCCTAAAGGAGCCAAGACAGTAGGCTGTAAATGGGTCTACAAAACTAAACATGACTCCAAAGGGAATATAGAAAGGTTTAAAGCATGACTTGTGACGAAAGGTTTCACGCAAAGAGAAGGCATAGATTACAATGAGACATTTTCTCTAGTCTCATGTAAGGATTCTTTTATAATCATAATAGCGCTTATAACACATTACGATTTAGAATTATATCAGATGGATGTAAAGACGATGTTCCTAAATGGGGACCTAGAGGAAAATATTTACATGGCACAACCGAAAGGTTTTGCTGTGGAAGGAAAAGAACGTATGGGATGCCGACTAAAGAAATCCATTTACGGATTAAAACAAGCTTCAAGACAGTGGCATTTGAAGTTTGATAATACAATAAGAAAGTTTGGGTTTCAAGAAAACATAGAGGACAATTGTGTTTATGCAAAGTTCAAGAACGGAAAATATATTTTCTAGTCTTGTATGTGGATGACATCTTGCTCACTAGCAGTGATGTTAATCTACTACTAAAAACAAAGACGTTCTTGTCCTCAAAGTTTGATATGAAGGATCTCAGTGAAGCTTCATTCGTCCGAGAAATAGAGATTCACCGAGATAGATAAAAAGGGAGTTTTAGGATTATCACAAAAATCATACTTAGAAAAAGTTTTATAGAAATACAGTATGCAAAATTGTAAGTCTTCATCTGCTCTTATAGTCAAGGGCGACAGATATGGGGAATTTCAATGTCCTAGGAACCAATTTGAGATCTATCAAATGAAAGTGGTTCTATATAGTTCAGCTATCGGAAGTTTATAGTATGCTCAAGTGTGTACTCGCGCTGACTTAGCATTTGTTACCGGGTTACTTGGCAGATATCAGAGTAATCCAGGAATAGAACACTAGAAATTAGTAAAGAAAGTTTTACGTTACCTACAAGGTACGAAGGGTCTCATGCTAACGTACAGAAGATTTGATTCCCTGCACATAGAAGGGTATATAAATTCTGATTATGCCGGAGATGACAGAAAGTCCACGTCAGGATACATATTCACTCTCACAGGAGGAGCTATATCGTGGAAAATCTCAAAGCAAACCGTCACTACAATCGTCCACAATGTATGTCGAGTTTGTAGCATGTTATGAGGCCACAAGACAGGTGAATTGGCTGAAGAAATTCATGCCCGGGTTGAAAGTGGTAGACGATATACACAAATCACTCAAGTTATACTGCGATAATAATCCAGCAGTATGTTATGCTCACAACAATAAGTCAAGTGGTGCTACCAAACACATTGACATAAAGTATTATGTTGTAAAAGATAAAGTCCAGGATAATATAATTAGTCTTGAGCATATAAGAACAGAAAAGATGCTCGTGGATCTGCTCACAAAAGCCTTACCACCCAGCGTGTTTAGAGAACACTTAGCCGGCATGGGTTTAAGGGAAAGCCTATGATTCCTGGACAATAAGGACCTAGTTAAGAATCTGTTTGAAAACAGAAAAGTGCATTATAACTGTTTAATCTAATGGCAACTAACCGTGACGATGAGGCACGCTCTATGTACTGATCTGTGATGAAATATGAACGAGATAAAGTAAGTAAGTTAAGTTTAAGTAATAAGATGAGATCAAAGGGGAGATTGTTAGTGGTGATCTCTCCAGCTCGGCCCAACGACCGAGTTGGGTCTTGACCTCGCGCCCTGATCGGAGGCGCCCAACCCTACATGGTTGGTGGGCCCCCGTCACATTGCGCTATGAAGAGAGGTGGGGGCCAACGGCTCTCTTCACGAGGTTGACCGAGCTACAGTTCCCACCGATAAAACCCTAACACCGATCTAGAGAGGGTGCGCAGCCAGTGACGGAAAGCTGCCACCGTCTTCTCCGTCGGGACACCCGCGCCACTGCTGGACCACACCACTGGACTCCACGGCAACACCGACATCGCCATGGATGGCTCCAGCTCTTCCGCCAAGCCCTCCGACGGTCGGTGATGTTTCACCTCTCACCCTCTCCTCTCTGTTACTCTATTTCTTCATGTACTAGGATAAACTACATCTTTTATCACAAATAGAAGAGGTTGTATCCGCTAGATCTATGTTGATCCTACTATGTCTATCAATTTGTTGCGTCTGTAAAACAATAGGCCAGGCCAAATTTAGTAGTAATTTCTAATTTGTACTGTCAGGTCGCTACAAACGGAACTGTACTGGATGAAAAATCAAAAGAAAATACTAAATAGAAAGAGAGTTGTTGGAGAAGACGCCGAAGCGTGTTTCGTCTAGCACGAAGAGGCCAGGCCCGCCAGAAGGCAGAGGCAGAGGGCGAGAGCCTATCTATCTCATCCCGGGATGGCGGCATGTGTGCTCGAAGAATCTGTAGACCGCCGCCGCCCGCCTGCCTGCCTCTCTGTTCCGCACGGGCGGGCTCCCACTCCTATATCATCAGGATGTGCAGGGTGTGGCCATCATGAATGACGATAGTTTTCCTTATTCTGTAGGCATACATAGTCCTACGCAAAAAAAAAGCACAAGTATATGTAGATTTTTCCTTGATATGGTGCTGTTAGGGATACATAGTCCTACGCTAAAGAAAAACAAAATGCACAAGAAGTATCTGCACCTACGGGAAGTCTACTAGATTTGTTTTTTATTTTCCTTTTGTGTGTACACACCACACCAACTTCCATATACAGTAGATGAATTTGCGCCATAAATATCTGCGGTTGCTACGGTAGAACAATTCTAGTTTGTCAGTGTTTTAGCTTTCTGGCCGCAAGCTGTTCGCATGTCGTATCATATAGATGCCGTTTACACTTTAGGCATGTGTTCAGTAGCACTGAAGGAAGTGTTGTGGCTACAGCTTTTTTACTGTAGTCCTTCTCAATGATACATTATGAAAACAGCCGTTGTGGCTTAAATATAGCTCAAGCAAACACAATACTATTTCCCCCCGAAACATAGTGCACAAGAAAAAGCTAGGAAGCCGACAAATCTTCACTATACCACAACCAATCTATAGTGTTGGACAACATAATTGTGTAACACATAATTGTGTATGGTTTGTCAAAATCTAGCCGTGGCTAGAACTAATTATCGTGAAAACATAATTGTGTAAGGTTTGTCAAAATCTATTTTCAGATTTGACATTTTTGAGAAAACATGATCATGTATAGTTTGTCAAAATGAAGCGGATTCCATGTTTACAACACATGCAACATGTTATGAGAGACCATGACTTTAATTAGGTACTCCCTCCGTTCCAAATTATAAGTCATTTTGATTTTTCTGGTACATCGATTTTTCTATATATCTAGATATAACATATGTTTTTTTTACAAACATAGCAAAATCTATGTAGCAAAAAAGTCAAAGCAGCTTATAATTCGAAACAGAAGGAGTAGTTATTAGAAAAAGAAGCACCAGAACTATAAATTTCACAAATTAGTCGAAAAATCTTACTTCTTACACTCAATTTGATTCCAAGGATAGATAAAAGTGCATCTTTTTTTTTGCGAAAACATAAAAGTGCATCTTCGAATATGTTTACACCTGATAAAAGTGCTCTACATGGTTGGTGCTATTTGTACCCGCTTTCCCATTTATAGTTCAGTTTAGTTTATCATGCATAAGGCAAAATTATGTAGCATGTCATGGTTTTTGTAATACACACACAACTTAAAATAAATATATGAGTAATACTCCCTCCATTTCAAATTATAAATGCATAAGTAATACTCCCTCCATTATGGCCCTGTCCGGCTTGCTAAAACTTGGTTGAAACTGGCTGAAAAACACTGTTCTAGCTGAATTGTTGTGAGAGAAAAATGCTGTTTCGGCTAAAAAATAAGCTGAATAGTACGGATTATAAGGTAAGCCGAACGTTTTAGCTCTTTTATAGATACATAGTTTGTATTATGCATATAGATATACATTGTGTGTAAATTCATAGTAAAAATAATGTATCTAGAAAGGTCAAAATGTCATAATTTTAAATAAATGGAGTACATTTTAATGGAGAAATTAATTAATAAAATTAACTCGGCATTGTAGGATGTTTGAAACTGAGACATTGTAAGTGTAAGATATATATGTAAACCTGGTTAAATTAGAGAACTCCCATTTTTAGAATAAAGTTAAAATGAATAGAAATTTAAGACAGATTGAGTAACTATATTTTTTTTATTGCATGGATTAAGCTTTAGGAGTTCCAATAAAAATGCAGGAATTTTATAAAAACTGTAATGTGATTTGACAGGAATATAAGTCTAATTGTTTGGAAAAAACACATAAAATAAGAAAATTCTTGTGTTTCAACGAGGGACAAGAGGCAACAAGGACGAGGGAGGGCAACTAGGACGAGACGAGATGGTAGTCTCGACGTGTCACCTCTGTTCAACGTGCCATCACCAGCGGCAATGGTGCTGCAAGCCTGCAAATGCGAAGCCTCCAGGCTTCCCTTCGCTGAAGTTCCCTCCGATCCGCCTGCGTCTCACACGCGTCCGCCATTATGCACCGAGGTGGCAACCGGCGATCAGACAGTGCCACACAAGTCATCGAGCGAGCCTGCATGGGACCTGTCCGGCTGTCCCCACGGAGTGGCATGGCTGCATGGGCTTGACTCCGGGTTCAGTGCTTACTTGCGCCCAGTAGACAGGCACGGAATGAATCACGCGTTGTTTGTTCCATTCACTGTTTTGCCGTATTTATATCATGTTTCGCTTGCCTCGTAAGTGGTATTTTTTCGACCAACTAACATTATTTTTCTCTCACAACAAATCAGTCATGGCTTATTAGTCAAGCGAACAGCGCAATTAAGACGTAAAGTTTCAACCAGCCATACTAGGAGTAGTACTCAGTATCGTTCGCAGTTACTCCCTCCGAGAGAAAGTGTCGCTGTCTAGTTTGAACTGATCAAGTTTTTTAAAGTTTAACTAAATTTATAACAAATATTAACAACATTTATATATTTAAATAAATTTACTATAAAAATATATTCAGCCATCTAATGATAAAATTATGCACTATAAATATTAATATTATATATATATATTGTCAAAATTATAAATATTTGACTTCTCATAAATTTAGAATGATATTTTTTAAGACGAAGGGAGTACATTATATTGTTCGTATCTTAGGGAATCGAGTAAGATGCAAGATAAATTACAATCAAACCCACGACTGCGCTGGTGTTGTGTGCCGCCCTTTGCCGGAGGGTTAGGAAACATGTTTTCCTTTCAACCCCTGGATCTCTGGCGGTAGTCTAGCGGTGGAGCGAGGCAGCAAGGTGGTGGAGCATCGGTGGCCACGAGAAGTGGAAGGCGCCGGTTGGACGGAGCATGAATGAGAGAGGCTCATCGACAACGGATTAGTGGATGATGGGGTTGGCGCGGGTGAGGCTAGACAACAGGCAATGTGGTAAGGTGGCATGTCGCGGGTGACCACATACGATGATCAAAGACTGGTGGGCGAGGTCGCACGACCCATCACGCCGTATGGCGCATTTGGCAGCAAGAAATGTTTCAAATCGTCACTAGAATCATTATATTAAAATCATTGTTGCCGACTACTATAAAGATCGAACATTTTAGGGAGAATTACTTGGAACCGATATTCATTATTTACTAGTTCAGAGAAACACACAAAACCTGGATTCTCCTGGTTATAGTAAATCCAGCAAGCTTGGTAAACAGTTCCACAAAATAATTCTAATTTATGAGAAACATATTTGAAGAGAATTTGAATTCGAAGCATTCTTGCGAAAATCTGGAATCCTTCAAACACACCTTTAATGTAGTCCAAATTAACAAATATAATTGTCACGAAGGAAGAGATCTATTTTCATTTTTCTTACTCCTTCTCGTTTTTAGAAAAAATGTTACACCTATATCAATTTTCTTTTAAAATAATGTTGTGTTGGTTCAGCTTCTGAAAAGTGTAGTTGCAAAAGTGGAATGACAAACAAAAAAAATTGAACCTGCTCTTTCAAAAGGCGCACGTGTCATGTAGTACAGTTTTCGTAGGACGTTTAAACTATGGTTACGGCTTTTGGCTTTAGGTTTTTTAAATGGATGAAAATAGAGAGTTTTCCATAGCTATTTTTAACAATGAGGTAGACTTAAAACTCTGCATCCCCTGGTTGCCATTAGGAGAGCGGTTAGCGGCAGTAGATGGGACTGCCGACTGCCGTGCGACAGAGAGGCGGGGCAGCTGGGCGACCCTTATAAATTGGCTGAATGTGGTACTCGTCTTCAGATAGCATTTTATTACCAGTGACCAATCAAAGCAGTCGGGATATTTAACTTTTACTATTACGACGGACGTCATTTTTTAGATAGCACTCTTAAAATTATTCCTACATATTTACCATCGAGAAAGAAAGATTCATAACTTTAAGCCATTTTTACATACGTGGTAGGACACGTAGGGAAGCCAATATATCTATGGGATGCAAAATGACTTTATTACCTCTCATCTATTTCTTCTTTATCCGTCTTATCCTCGTCGCTCGGTAAAGATGCATCCTCGCGCAACAGAGCGGAAATGAGGCATGCATGATATTATAAACTTCTGAGCTCTCCAAACACGACGACTCCATCGTCTCTCTGTTCTTCCATTCTATTACTTCTGTTCTTCTGATCCCTAATTCCCACAAGGCTCGTAAGTAGAACTGTAACTAGAAGCAATCACCCCAGTCCACGCCGATAATCGTCGATTCGTGCACAAGCTGTAGCAGATCAAGCCCACGCGACGACCGCAGCCACAGTACCCCGCATGGCCGCCGCGCAAGCCCCCTCCGGCACCGGCAACACCACCGGAGCACCGCATGTGCTACTAGTCCCGTACCCCGCGCAGGGCCACATGCAGCCGCTCCTCCACCTCGCCTCGCTCCTCACCGCGCGCGGCCTCCGCATCACCGTTGTCGAGACGCCCGCCACGATCCACCTCCTCGCGCCGCTCGTCGCCGAGCACCCTTCCCTCGGTGCGGCCGCTCTTGTTCCCCTCCACCGTTGACCATGACACGTCGGGCCCGACCTCCATCGGCGCCGACTTCCACGCGCACGCTGCCGCCCTACGCGCGCCGCTCGGCGAGTGGCTGCGGTCCCACGCCCGCTCCGACTCCGAGGACGACGACGTCGCCACAGACGGGCGAGTCGTTGCCGTGATCTCGGATTTCTTCTGCTGGTGGATGCAGCAGCTCGCAGCGGAGGCCGGCGTCCCGTGGCTGGTGTTCGCGCCGTCCGGCGTGCTTGCCACGGCCGCCACGCACTCGCTGTTCCGACGAATGCCAAGGCCACCCGAGGGCGATGCCGGGCGCGGCTACGCCGTCTCGTTCCCGGCGCTGCCCGGTGCGCCGTCCTAACCCGTGGCGGCAGATCTCACGGATGTACAGGAGCTACGCGGAGGGCGGACGCGACGAGCACTCCGAGGGGATCAAGGATAACTTCCTCTGGAACATGGAGGGCGCGGCGTTCTTGTGCAACACCTGCCACCCTCTCGAGGGGAAGTACCTGGAGGCGCAGCCGCTTGAGGACCTAGCCAGCAAGCGCATGTGTGTCTGTACCGTCCGAATTAACGCACTTTCGGATACGCTCGTCTTCTACCAGACATTAAACACCTCAAAAATCAGCTATATCGGGCGGATTCCGTCGAGCACAACCCAAGAGAGAACTCGAATAATTCACATTTTTCCTCCAGGATCCAATAATGAGAACCAGTTTACAGTACTTAGTCCATTTCATACCCCTAGAGTTCTTATAAATACATTATTAGAGTACCAAGTTTAGAGTGCGGAAATTAAATAGCAGAATTAAAATAAACATCTATCGATAATATACAAGGATCCGTCTGTGTCCACCAGAAGAATCATTCACACAACAACTACTCCTCAAGCTGCACATACAACAAGGGTAAATAAACTCTGAGTACACAATATACTCGCAAGACTTATCCGACTAGTGGGAATAATTTTTCGACTCCAAAGTATATGCCAAGCTTTATGGTTTGCTAGATTTTCTTTTTGCAGAAAGTAATACTAGTAGTGAATCCTTATGTATGTTTATTATTAACAGTCATGATTAGTTCATTATCTAACCATTCTATGTAAGCACATGTTCTACTTTCAAGCGTGGGTTGAGCAAATAGTTCCATTTCACCACCTTTCATCTTCCAGTTCTTAATACGGTGCTAGACTATAGACAAGCTATACCGGATTGTCCGGTGATTCGCGAATCAATATGTCCAGCTAGGTACCCCGAAACACACGCCCCTCTTGTACCCCAGACGCAAGTAGAACCAACTCACCACTCTCCTGTCAAGGGATCTAGATCCCCATCCAAACTTGGACTCCGAGCCCCCACACATGAGTCCCGGACTTAGTGTGGTGCTTAGACCTCCACCATCTCCACCTCCAATTAGTCCATCCAAAAAGAGCCATAACCCACGACAAGAGAGCAACAAGCCTTCCCTACTTCCATAAACAAGTATGTACTCAGGATAATAAGTCTGTGACTTGTCTAGAACCCAATGCAATGGCCGGTCCTTAATCGACACAGACAGGGAAAACAGTATAACCAAGCTATGCCCCATTGGCCGCAGGACACAACCTCTTAAACCCACCAATACCCAAATCATATCCCTACCCGATCTCCATTTTTCTTTCACCATTTTATCATGAGTAATAATAATAATCACCTATTGTGAGTAACGACAGGTTACTCACGCTACCAAAATCCTAAGCATAGCAGATACTCGACCTATGCTAGTAGGACTTATAGATAGGTATATCTATGCATGTAGTTTCCATAAAATGTCTGTAACATAAATGCATATCATATATATATATATATATATATATATATATATATATATATATATATATCAAGTGATCATTCAAATAAGGATTAATTATGCACCGTGGCTTGACTTGGGCATGCGGGGTGTCAGCAATTGATGGCTCTGGGGCTCCCTCCTAGACGAGGATCTCCTCCTCATACTCCTCGATTATCTTCTCGTACTCCTGCTTGCCCACAGTCATGAACTCTACCAACTCGTTATCTACATGCATGAAATGATGATGCAACACTTAGTAATACGGCAACAGCAACTCTTAAAATAAGAACACATCTAGCAAGCTACTAAGCTAGCTCTAATGACTAAGACGCTAAGTAACCTATTATTCTCACTAAACAAGTATGAAACATTTCACGTATTATCTTAGCAACTAAAGACATCCTTATTCTTATTACCGATTTAATATATATACTACAATAAGGAGTACTAAGCCACCATATTTCTCAAACTATTCTAACGCTACAAAAATTACAGTGAGCACATAATAATCTAACAAACCTACTATAAAAATTTTATGGCTAAAGATATTACCAATTTGCCATAAAAATTCCTACAATTATTAATCTAAATAACATTAATACTTCCAAATGATTTAATAGACCTTAGCATCAACACAGATATATATAAACTAACCATACTATCAGGTAGACAACGGCGACCACGGCGCATGGCCATGCTAGCCAACCACAGCCACCGCGGGAAGAGCTAGCTAACTCTAAAGCACCACTATCGTACCCTGGTTGTTGCTGTGGTGATGGTTTGACTGAGGATTCCCTGAACCGGGCTGGCCACGTGTGGCGGTGGAATGCGGCGGCGCACTGTGGTGACACGGACACGTTAGTGACGAAGGCGAGCCGGTAGCGACTAGGCTAAGTTGTGCAGGGCGAAGGAAAGATCAAGGCGAAGATGGTGATACAACGAATTGGGCAGTGGGAGAAGGGTGAGCGAGTTATCCGCCCCCATGGCCAAGTGCGACCTTAATGACTCACCAGGTCAGAAACGCCAAATTGGCGCCCGGCCAACCATCATCAAGGCTACGGGTGGCATAGGCGGTGAGAGGACAAGAGAGCGCAGGTGCAGACAAGACGAATTGAACAGAGGTGACTTATCTCTGGCGGCACTCGTGGGCGCAAGGCGACGGCGGCGGTAGAGAGAAAAGCAGGGGCACACGGGTGGACGGGATGGCAGCGGGGCTCGGTCATGATTCGACTGGTACGTGTCTTGGCGGGATGCGGCTGCCATGGCTGAGGGACCCTCGTCCCAAGCGCAGTGGACGAGCGAGTGTGTCGGCGATAGGCCATGGCCCGTGTGCTGCGGCGCCATTAATGGTGTAGCGACGGCATGCATGGCCACATGTGGAAGGCATCCACCTGGCCAGGGAGAGGCAGCACAGCGTAGGCGTGCAGACACGACACGACGACAACGACAGTGACACAGCGAGGCAGAGCGGCCAGACGGTAGTGGATCAGCCAGTGCATCGGGCCCATGATGGCACCAACACCATGCAGCCAGGCCAACCGGCCCCCAGCGTCCCACCGAGCATGGCAGTGCGTGTGTGTGCGTGCGTGCGCTGGATGAGCTGACGCTGCGACGCTGTGCCCCCGAGGCACGGTGACTGCACCCACGCGAGGAAACCGTCCGAGAGCATTTTGTGCACGATTTTTAAAGTGTTCGAAAAATCTAAAACATTGATCCAATCGCCAAACCACCTTTGCTATACTTAAGAGGGTATATTAGGCTACTAAAACAAGCCATAAAACAACATCACTCCTTAACCCAATTTCTCTACAAAAAATACCAAACATAGCTTTGTCACTCAGTTTTCAGACTTAAGAAATCGACTAAGTCTTGGATTGGATTTGCTTCAAATTCCATTTCCAAGCTATTAGAAATGTTAGCTAGTGATATCATTTTTTGGCCGTGGGTATTTCATCATCATCTATAAAATTTGTACTTTAAACTTTATTCAAGTACCACATATATGTTCCAAAGCATTTTTGCTTAATAAAAATTGGTTTTAAACCCTAAATGATATAACATGACTATGGAAATAACTTTCGTTATGCATTTCTGTTGATCGTTTTAAGTTACGAAAATTGGTCTACACACTATATTACATGCATTAACACATAAACATGATGCTCATGACATGTTTTAGCAAATGATTTATAGTGTAACCCCAAGGGTGTTACAAATCTATCCCCCATAAACAAAATCTCATCCTGAGATTCCATGTGCCTAGTGTGGGAAAAGAGATAAAAATACATTTCAATGTAAACAACTACCCTAGTGAACTAGAAAAAAGGTAGGGATAATGCTTCAAGTTATAACTTTCTTGTTCCAGCGCGATTGGGAGTGGTAGTGATTCAATTAGGGTTTTGATGTTGTTGCTCTTAGCCTGTAGATGGATACGGGGTAGTGGTAGAGACGTTGAGTTAGGAAAGCACGTCGACGTCGGTGTTGCCGTAGCCAGACCCCGCCGCGGCGCATGGACATGCCATCGTGCAACACCATTCCTATCGATTGTTACCTCGATCTGTTGTGGGTTGCACATAGAGGGTCATGGTGGTGCTGGTCGGTGCCGGAGAGGTCTGTGCTCGCCGGTGTTTGGCCGGTAAGGCCACGGCCTCTGTTAGTTCGGCCAAACTAGAGAGCTTAGTATTATGTAGATTAATATTTGTATGAATTTTTATGGTAAATTGGTGATAGCTATATTTATAAAATTTTTATAGTAGGCTCACTAGATTATTATGTGATTGCTGTAAATTTTATAGCCTTAGAGTAAGTTGATAAATAGAGTAGCTATTATCCTTATTTTATCATATATAGATTAAATCAATATTAGGGGTAAGAATACCTTTAGTTGCTATGATAATGTATGTCATGCTTTGTACTTGTTAGTGATAACAGTAGGTAACTTAGTACTTTAGCTGGTAGCACTAGCTAGTAGTTAGACATATGTATTTTTATTTTAAGAATTGCTGTTGCCATATTACTAAGTATTGCATCATCATTTCATGCATGTAGATCATGAGTTGGTAGAGTTCGTGCCCGTGGATGAATAGGAGTATGAGGAAGTCATTGAGGAGTACGAGGAGGAGATCCTCATGCAGGAGGGAGACTTAGAGCCTTTTGGTGCTGACTTTGCTGACCCGTCGCCTGCCCAAGGCAAGCCCCGGTGCATAACCCCTATTTTATGATCACTATATATATATATATATATATATATATATATATATAATGAGCATTTAAGTTACAGGCATTTTATAGAAACTACATGCATAAATATATCTACCTATGAGTCCTACTAATATAGTTCGAGTAGCTGCTATGCTTAGGATATTGGTAGCGTGAGTAACCTGTTGTTACTCGTAAATAGGTGATAAATATGTTCACTCATGATAAAATGGTGGAAAGAAAAATGGTGACCGGGCAGGGATATGGTTTGGGTACTGGTGGGTGTAAGGGGTTGTGTCCTGCGACCAATAGGGCATAGCTCAGTTACACTTTTTTCCTGTCTGTGTTGATTAAGGACCGGTCGTTGCAATGGACGCTAGGCAAGTCACTGATCTATTATTCCAAGCACATACTTGGTTATGGGCGCAGGGAAGACTCATTGCTCTCTTGTCATGGATCTAGGCTCTTTCCGGACTGACTGATTGGTGGCAGGATGGTGAGGTCCTTGCACCGCTACTAAGTTTAGGACTCAGGAGTGGGGGCTTGGAGTCCAAGTTTAGATGGGGACCTGGACACCTAGGACATGAGGGTGATGGGTTAGTTCCTACTTATGCCTAGAGTACAAGCAGGGGCGTGTGTTTTCGGGGTACCTAGCTAGGGACATTGATTCACGAATCGCCACCGAGTTAGTACTGGCTTGTCTTAACTCTAGCATCGTAGTTAGAACTGAAAGATGGAAGGTGATGAAATGGAACTGATTGCTCAACTCTGCTTGAAAGTAGAACTTGTGCTTACATAGAATGGATAGCTAATAAATTAATACGGCTATTAATAATATCATAAGTAAGGACTGCACTAATAGTATTGCTTTCTGCCAAAAAGGAAACCAGCAAACCATAAAGCTTATCATATTGTGAGTATTCCCACTAGTCAGATAAGTCTTGCGAGTACATTATGTATTCAGGGTACATACGGCATGAGAAGTACCCCTATTGCAGGTATGGCATGAGAAGTACCATTGTGTGGAGGATTCTTCTGGTGGGCACATACGGATCCTCATCCCTTATCGCTAGATGATTACTTTTAATTTCCGCTGTTTATTATTCCATACTCTGACATTTGGTAATGTAATAAGGTAATTTTTAAGAACTTCTGATGTATGAAATGGACAAGTATTGTAACTCGTTCTCATTATTGGATCCTTGGGAAAAATATGGATCTTTCGGGTTCTCCCCTAGGGTGTGCCCGACGGATACAACTCGTTGTAGCTTGCTTTTCAGGGTGCTTCGTGTCTAGTGGAAGACGAGCACCTCCGTAAGTGTGTTATTTCAGGCGGTTCTACCATAAAAGGCCTTCTTTGCTTGTCCACATAAGTTTTCTATCAGCTCTGAGCTGCCTTCAAATGACTATGAATAATACTGACTTGCTCTTGAGCTTCTTTGATGAAATCAGGCTCAAAATATGCACTGGTCTCCCACTTCAACCCAGTTAAGTGGTGTCCTACATTTCTTTCCATACAGAGCTTCAAAGGGTACCATACGAATGCTTTCTTGATAGCTATTGTTGTAAGAAAGCTCAGCTAAGTTCAAGCATTCGTCCCACTTCTCAGGAAAAGAAATGGCACAAGTTCTCAATATATCATCAACTACCTAGTTTACCCTTTCTATTTGGCCTGTTAGTTTAGTGGATGATAAGCTAAACTTCGGAGGAGACTAGTACCAAGACATTCCTAGGAGTTGCTCCCAAAAGCGAGAGACAAAGACTGACCCTCTATCAGAGACGATAGTAAGAGAAACTCCATGCAAGGATCACAATCCGATCAAAATACAACTTGGCATACTTTCTGGTGGAATATCTGGCATCCACCAGGAGAAAATGAGCGGACTTGATAAGGCGATCCATAATGACCCAAATAGAGTTGTAGCCCTTGGAAGTGTGGGGTAAATCCACAACGAAATCTATGGAAATATCTTCCCATTTTCAAACAGGAATAGGCAAAGGCTGCAAATATCCCAGAGTACGCATATGGTCTACCTTAACTCTACCACAAGTATCGCACTCCGCGACATACTTGGTGATATCCTGCTTCATATTGGACCACCAATACATGTGGCGCAAATCATGGTATATCTTGTTACTTCCTGGGTGGATGGACAACTTGGAATGATGAGCTTCATTCAAAATCTTTCTTCTAATCTACTCATTTGCCAAAACCACCAATCTATTCTTGAACCTTACTACACCTTGCTCATCAATGCTAAACTAAGGACCACGCCCTTCGGCAATTAATTTCTTGATGTGAGGAATTTCTGAAGTGTCTTGCCTCTGCTCTATAATAATCTGTTCAAGTAAATTCGAGACTAAGGCAATGTGAGCTAGCACCTCAGCATGGTTGAGAGACAAAGGTATTTCTTCAACCTAATACGACTTCTGGCTCAAAGCATCAGCTAGCACATTAGCCTTTCTAGGACGGTAATGAACTTCTAAATTGTAATCCTTGATTAGCTCCAACCATCTCCATTGCCTCATATTTCACTCGGACTGAGTGAAAATATATTTGAGGCTCTTGTGATCTGTAAAAATGTGTACTTTATTTCCCAACAAATAATGCCTCCAAATTTTTAGAGTGTGCACCACAACAGCCAGTTCTAAATCATGGGTGGGATAATTCACCTCGTGCTTTTTAGCTGATGTGAAGCATAAGCTATCACATGCCCATCCTACATAAGCACACATCCCAACCCCATCTTCGAGGCATCACTATATACATCAAAAGGTCTATCAATATCTGGTTGGGTAAGAATAGGAGCAGTGGTAAGGGAATTTCTTCAGAGCTTGGAAAGCTTCTTCGCAAGCCGGACTGCATACAAACTTGACATCTTTCTGGAGCAGCTTGGTCATCAGCTGAGCTATTTTGGAGAAGTTAGGAATAAAACGCCGATAGTATCCAGTAAGACTAAAGAACTGATGAATCTGATGCACTAACTTGAGAGACTTCCAATTTAGCACATCTTGCATCTTGCTTGGATCCATAGAGATACCTTAGGTGTCAGAACATGTCCCAAAATGCACTTGATCTAACCAAAACTCACACTTGCTGAATTTAGCATACAGTTTATGTTCCCTTAATCGAGTCAGTACTATCTAAAAATGTTGGGCATGCTCTTCCTTGTTCTTGGAGTATATCAAGATATCATCAATAAATACCACCACAAACTTGTTCAACTCTGGCATAAAGACTGAATTCATGAGATACATGAAGAATGCAGGAGCATTGGTGAGACCAAAGGAGATGACCAGGTATTCATACAACCCATACCTAGTAGAGAAAGTTGTCTTTGGTATATCTTGTGGTCTAATCTTGATTTGATGATAACCTAACGGAAATCAATCTTGGAGAACATCTTGGCACCAGCAAGTTGATCGAATAAAGTATCAATATGAGGTAAAGGAATACTTGTTCTTAATGGTTACCGCATTGAGAGGATGGTAATCCACATACATCCGAAGAGTGCCATCCTTCTTCTTCACAAAAATGGCTGGACAACCCTATGGTGAAGAGTTAGGATGGATTAATCTCTTTTCCAACAACCCTTCTAACTACACCTTCATTTCAGCCAATTCCTTCGGGGCCATGTGGTATAGGCACTGGGAGATAGGAGCAGTGCCAGGTTCTAACTCAATGGAGAACTCTACATCTCTATCCTGGTGGCAACCCTAGGTAGATCTTCAGGAAAGACATCCTGAGAACTCACAGACCATAGGAATAGAGGCAAGATTACGATAAGCTTCAACATGAGCAGCAACTGGTAAGACTAGATCTAAGAGCATAAGAAGAGACATCATATCCTTGGAACAAGGAAGTCATAACTCAACAACTCTCTACTTTAGATCCAAGACTACACCATATACACGCAACCAGTTCATTCCCTAGAATTGCATCAATGCCTTGCCTAGGCAGCACCATGAACTAAGGCGGTAAGTGTGAGTGGCTAGCACTAATCCAACTATGTCTGTCTGAGTATTAATGCACAACTGCGCACCCGGAGTACTGATTCTATAGGCAATAGGTATAGCCATAAGAGATATATTGTGCCTTTGTGCAAACCCCATGCTCATGAATGAATGTGATGCACCAGAATCGAACAACACATATGCTGGATGGGAATCAATGGTAAACATACCAGCCATCACCTGGTTCATTCTGCAAAATTTTCTCAGCCTCTGTGAAGTTAACTTGCCAGGAGCGGCTCACGGGCACCTTCTTCTTAATAATCGTCCACTTGATCAGACGTGAGTTAGCTAAGGGCTGAGCAAACTATGCAGGCTGATTATGTGGATACTCCTAAGCATAGTTGCCTTCCTCGCCACACTTGAAACAAGCACCAGGCTTATTCCTCTACCCCTAACGAGGTGGGACCTACTATCCTTGGGGCTGTTGTTGTTGCTACTAGCACCTACTGAGTAGGTGCACGGATACTAGGTGAAAGGTGTCTGGTAGGTCTTCTAAGGTTGATGGGAACAAATGCCCACCTGAAGGCTGATAGGGCACCTGCCTAACAACCGATACCTTCAGAGCCTGGGGTGACTAGAAGACCTAGTAGACACCCGCTTACTGCATCCACTTCAGCATGAGATGTCACACTTACAGTCCTTCCATGGCAATAGCAGCATTTATCATAGCACCAAAGGTCTGATAGTTTCCTATGTATAACTCCTTCTACAGACTGTAAGAGAGGCCACTGATAGAAATGGTCCCTCTTCTTCTCATCAGTATCGACGTGAGTCCCAGCAGTACTATGACAGATGGTTGAACTTGTTTACATAGTCCATCACAGACATGCTCCCTTGCCTCAGGTCTAGAAACTCCTGTTAACTTCCTATTTAGAACACCAAGTAGGAATGTAATACTCTCTGAAAGCAGCAGTAAACTCCTGCCAAGTCACACGGTGATCCACTGGCTACATGGCATTGAACGTGTCCCACCATGCACTAGCAGAACCCAATAGCTATTACGCTGCAAAGCGCACCTTCTGCTCCTCAGTTACAATGAACAGCTAAAACTTCTGCTCTAGAATACAAAGCCAATGCTCCGCATCCATAGGCTCAACAGTCGACGTGAATATGGGTGGGTGCATCTTCAAGAAATTCTGGTAAGAACAGGGTCCCTTGGGACCGCGGGCACCACCCCCGTTCCCACCATTGCCTCCGTGGCCTCCACGGGTGAAGCCACCAATAGCCTATGCTAACAGCTCCATGGCACGGGCTGACTCACGACGAACAGCCAACATCTCTGCCATCATCTCCGCATGAGTCATCAGAGGTGGAGGTGGCGGAGGAGGAGGAGACAGAAGTGGGGCCTCATGGCTCTCCCTATTGTCGTTCTCATTGCCCCGTCCACTTTCACCTTGGCCTTCGCCAAGACCATGGCCCGCTCCAGCACTAGTGCTCCCATGGCCAGACCTCAGGTTCATCTACAAACAGATAGGAACCAACCCTTAGGGACAACCCTCCAAATAAGGAATAAGAGACTAGAAAAATGATAAGATGTTTATTAAAGCACTCCTTTTAGGTTATCCTATCAATTCACTAATTGAAACTATACATGTAGGGGGAGTTTAGTTAAAGCAAGATTCTCCTTTCATGATGCATGCATCGGCCTACCCGTTCACTCAAGCCGGAATATAGCGTCATTTGCAAAAAAAAATTGGCACATCGTACACTCATCACCGCATTCTAGTCGATTCTTACGCAACGTCAGTTAGTATACCTACAGAAACTTGATTAGATAAAACTAGTGCCGCTATCCTAGATAGACCATATTACTAGGGCTTATACTTATTTACATAATTTCATCACATCCTACTTTTCGCAAAACTTTTATTGATTAAATTTTAGGTTTTGAAAGGAGTTACAAAACTCGTAGGTCATTATTGGCTCTGATACCACCTATGGCAAAACCACCTCAATTAACACACCTTCAGAGGCGCTCGTCTTCCACCAGACACTAAGCACCCCAAAGGCCAGCTACATCGGGCGGATTCCATCGAGCACACCCCAAGGGAGGACTCGAATAATCCACATTTTTTCTCCAGGATCCAATAATGAGAACGAGTTTACAATACTTAGTCTATTTCATACACCTATAGTTCTTAGAAATACATTATTACAGTACCAAGTTCAGAGTATGGAAATTAAACAACAGAATTAAAATAAACATCTATCGATTATATACAAGGATCCGTCTGTGCCCACCAGAAGAATCCTTCACACAACAGCTACTCCTCAAGCTGCACCAGCAACAGGGGTAAATAAACCCTAAGTACATAATGTACTCGCAAGACTTATCTGACTAGTGGGAATAATTTCCTGACTCCAATGGATATTACAAGCTTTATGGTTTGCTGGGTTTTCTTTTTGCGGAAAGCAATACTAGTAGTGAATCCTTATGTATGTTTATTATTAGCAGTCATGATTAGTTCATTATCTAACCATTCTATGTAAGCACATATTCTACTTTCAAGCAAGGGTTGAGCAAACAGTTATATTTCACCACCTTTCATCTTCTAGTTCTTACTACGGTGCTAGACTGTAGACAAGCCGTACTAGATTACCCGGCGATTCGCAAATTAATATGCCTAGCTAGATACTCCTAAAACATACGCCCCTCTTGTACCCTAGGCATAAGCAGAACCAACCCACCACTCTCCTATCAAGGGGTCCAGGTCCCCGTCCAAACTTGGAACTACAAGCCCCCACACATGAGTCTCGGACTCAGTGTGGTGCTTAGACCTCTCCTATCCCCGTCCTCCAATCTAGTCGGTCTAGAAAGAGCCAGAACCCACAACAAGAGAGCAACAAGCATTCCCTGCTCCCATAAACAAGTATGTGCTCGGGATAATAAGTCTGTGACTTGCCTAGAACCCAATACAATGGCCTGGTCCTTAATCAACACAGATAGGGAAAAACTAGTATAACCAAGCTATATGCTCCCATTGGCCGTAGGACACAACCTCTTACACCCACCAATACCCAAACCATATCCCTACCCAGATCTCCATTTTCCTTTCACCATTTTATCATGAGTGATAATAATAATCACCTATTGTGAGTAACGACATGTTACTCATGCTATCAAAATACTGAGCATAGCAACTACTCGACATATAGCTAGTAGGACTCATAGGTAGGTATATCTATGTATGTAGTTTTCATAAAATGCCTAGTAACAGTAAATGCATATCATATATATATATATATATATATATATATATATATATATATATATATATATATATATATATATATATATATATATATATCTAGTGATCATTCAAAATAAGGGTTATGCACCGGGGACTTGCCTTGGGCAGGCGGGGTGTCAGTAAAGTCAGCAACTGATGGCTCTAGGGCTCCCTCCTATACGAGGATCTCCTTCCTCATACTCCGCGATTATCTCCTTCGTACTCCTGCTCGCCCGCAGTCATGAACTCTACCAACTCAGTTATCTACATGCATGAAATGATGATGCAATACTTAGTAATACGGCAACAACAACTCTTAAAATAAGAACACATCTATCAAGCTACTGAGCTAGCTCTAATGACTAAGATGCTAAGTAACCTATTATTCCCACTAAACTAGTATGAAACATTTCACTGTATTATCTTAGCAACTAAAGGACATCCTTATTCTTATTACCGATTTAATATATATACTACAACAAGGAGTACTAAGCCACCATATTTCTCAACCTATTCTAAGGCTACAAAAATTATAGTGAGCACACAATAATCTAACTGAATCTACTAGTAAAAATTTTATGGCTAAAGCTATTACCAATTTGCCACAAAAATTTCCTACAATTATTAATCTAAATAACATTAACACTTCTAAATGATTTAATAGACCTTAGCATCAACTCAGATATATATAAACTAACCATACTATCAGGTAGACAACGGCGACCACGACGCGCAGGCCATGCTGGCCAACCATAGCCACCGCGGGGAGAGCTAGCTAACTCTAAAGCACCACTATCGTACCATGATTGCTGTTGTGGTGATGGTTTGGCCGAGGACAAGAGAGCGCAGGTGCAGACGAGACGAATTGAACAGAGGTGACTTATCTCTGGTGCACTCATGGGCACAAGGCGATGGCGGTGGCAGAGAGAAAAGCAGGGGCACGCGGTTGGACGGGACGGTAGTGGGGCTTGGTCAGGATTCGACTGGTGCGCGTCTTGGTGGGATGCGGCTGCCGTGGCCGAGGGATCCTCGTCCCAAGCGCAGTGGATGAGCAAGTGCGTCGGCGATAGGCCATGGCCCACGTGCTGCGGTGCCATTAATGGCATAGCGACGGCGTGCATGGCTACGTGCGGAAGGCATCCACCTGGCTAGGGAGGGGCAGCACAGCGTAGGCGTGCAGACGCGACGCGACGGCAGCGACAGCGACACAGCGAGGCAGAGCGGCTAGACGGCAGCGGATCGGCCAGTACGTTGGGCCTGCGATGGCACCGACACCGTGCGGCTAGGCCAACCGGCCCCAGCGTCCCGCCGAGCATGGCGGTGCGCGTGTGTGCGTGCTTGCGCTGGACGAGCCGACGCTGCGACGCCATGCCCCCGAGGCACGGTGACTGCGCCCACGCGAGGAAACCGGTCGAGAGCATTTTGTGCATGATTTTTAAAGCGTTCGAAAAATCTAAAACGTTGATCCAATCGCCAAACCACCTTTGCTATACTTAAGAGGGTATATTAGGCTTCTAAAACAAGCCATAATACAACATCACTCCTTAACCCAATTTCTCTACAAAAAAAATACCAAACATAGCTTTGTCACTCAGTTTTCAGACTTAAGAAATCGACTAAGTGTTGGGTTGGATTTGCTTCAAATTTAATTTCCAAGCTATTAGAAATGTTAGCTAGTGATATCATTTTTCGACCGCGGGTATTTCATCGTCATCTACAAAGTTTGTACTTCAAACTTTATTCAAGTACCACATATATGTTCCATAGCATTTTTGCTTAATAAAAATTGGTTTTAGACCCTAAATGATATAACATGACTATGGAAATAACTTTCGTTATGCATTTCCGTTGATCATTTTAAGTTACGAAAATTGATCTACACTCTATATTCCATGCATTAACACATAAACACGGTGCTCATGACATGTTTTAGCAAATAATTTATAGTGTAACACCGAGGGTGTTACAGCGTGTGGGCAGTGGGACCGGTGGCGCCCCCGCCGGTTAGCACAGACGAAGGCGGCCCCGCCAGCGACGTCAACGCGTGGCTGGATGCATTCCCAGACTCGTCGGTGGCGTACGTGAGCTTCAGGACCATGATGGTGCCACGACGCTCGCTGCCGTGCTGGAGCGCAGCGGCACGCCGTTCGTCAGGGCCGCGGCGACGACGACACTCCTGGATGGGTTTGAGGACCGCGCGGTCGCGGCGGGGACTGGGCTTGTGCTCCGTGGGTGGGCACCATAGGTGGCCGCGCTGCGCCACCGCGTGGCCATGGCCACGAGCTGGGGCGGGTTCGGCGTGGTCCCGGAAGCCGACGAGCTCGCACGCGCGTTGGCGCAGGTCATCGGGGAGGCTGGCGCTGGCATGAGGGCGTGCGTCGTGGAGATTCACCATGGGCACTTTTCAGCCGAAAACCGATAACCGAACCGACCCGAACCGAACCGAGCCGAAGTTTCGGTTTGTTCGGTTTTCGGTTTGATTCTCGGTTTTGCACTCATCAAAGTTCGGGTGTCGGTTTCGGCTTCGGTTTCAGCATGGAATTGAACCGAAGCACCGAATTCATCTCCCCTGTCCCTGTGCTACTACTCTGCTTCTCTCTGTCCCACCCTCCCACCTTGGCCCGTATAGGCCCAACCCAACCTCGCAGTTGCAGCCCATCTCACAAACACAAGAGCCTTATCCGTAGGAGCTCTCCCGTCCTGGTCTGTCTTCCACGAGTTCGTCCGTTCCAATAGAAAATGCAGCAGCGGCGCCGGTGCCAGGGGCGGGTTGCGGGGCTACAGCAGTCGACGAGGCATCCTATGGCCGGCGCGGCACGGTCGCGTGAGCGAGCTTGCGGGCGGCGGCGCGAGGGCGAGGCGAGGTCTCAGCGACGGCGGTGCGAGCGCGAGGCGAGGTCTCAGCGGCGGCGGCGCGAGCACGAGGCGAGCTCGGGGCTTCGGCGGCGCGGCCGTGACCGTGAGGCATGCTAGCAGCGACTAGGTGAGCGGCGCGGTGAGCGACGGACCCTGCGGATTTGTTCTTCCCGGTTCTGGCGTTTTCCTTTTCCCTTTCAATTTGTTCTTCTCTGTTCTCACTTCGGTTGGATCGGTTGAACCAAAAAACCGAACCGAGTAAACCGAAGCCGAAATCGTCGGTTTTCGATTCTATAGAACACCGATCGGTTGCTGATTTCTGGAAACCGAAGTTCACGACAACCGAACAAACCGAACCGATTTGTCGGTTAACACCGAATGCCCACTCTGAGTGGAGATCGCCACCGGAATGGCGGAGGCGATAGGCGAAGGTGGCAGCTCGCGGCGGGAGCTGGATGGGCTGGTGCAGGAGCTTGGGCGCGGGAGATAAGCCAAGCAGTGTCGTCGATCGAGTGAGCTCTAAGCTTTCCACGCAAAAGAAAAGAAAAGAAAGAGATCAAAGTATTGCTGTTCATTCGGCCATCCCTGGCTGCCTCGCCCCCCCCCCCCCCCCCCCAACTTCCTCTATGTCCTGTCAGCCGCCGCCATGGACCCCATCGTCGGCCATGGCTGGAGCTCGAGCGAGGAAGGGATAGAGATAGAAGAAATAGATGATGGACAAAAATGTCATTTCCTGTGGCCGGTCTATACTGTCAGGTCGAGTTGGCGTGCCACGTCAATGAAAATGGCAAAAATATATCAAATGCTCTTTCTCAATTGTAAATATATATGAGCAATTTAAGAATACTATTTAAAGAGGTCCTTTGTAACGATAAGAAGTTAAATATCCGCCGTTCCGGCGCTCCCAGCCCACGCCACCGTGTCCGACAGGAAATATCCCGCAACGGACGGCCGCGACGCAAAGACGTCGAGCGGGGCCCGACCCCGATGGGCGCCACGTTCCCATCCGCCGGCGTCCGGTTCGGCCCTGCCGAAGATCTCCCGCACCGAATCAGCTGCTAGCTTTCCGCTGCGAATTCGACGGTCGAAACGGGCTCTAGGCTGGGGAAAGAGGCTGCGTCGCTACGGAGCGAGGAGAGGACCAGTGCTTGCAATGATCGATCGATGGTGCACCCGGTGGCGCCTGGGCCTGTGGGCCACCCCGGGCCCCCAGCGACGGGTGAAGTGTCTGCCGGGGGCCTGGCCAGGCCGGGGCAAGCTGCCAAAGCTAGGGAGCGCAAGTAGCATCGCCATCACTGGCGCCTTACAGAGCGGCGCGGTGTGCCGACCGCTTAGATGTGCTCTCTCCACTTGACGTCGATGCTTGTCTGGTTCTTCCTCCTATGATTCTATACCAAGTATTTCTTGGTTTCAAATTTTTGAGGCGTTGGTGTGCTGACAGTACCCTGTAGGATTGTGCTCCAGCCAGTGCCTAGTGTGGAAAATTCTGAAAATGACCTTAGATGGCAACTTCACAGCACAGGGTACGCGATAGACAATGGCAGAGACGAGCGTCGGTCAGCCTGTTCGGTTGGCTGGTTCGTATCATTGCTGGTTCGTAAATAAGTACTGCTGGCTGGTTTGTGTGAGAGAAAAATACTGTTCCGGCTAGAAATTTACGATCGTTTACGACAAGCGACAGCCAAACGAACAGGCTGAGTGGTGAAGAAAATGGCAGAGATGAGCGTCAGCGGTGAAGCTAGAGATAATTAGAGGGTGGTGTGCTTCTCTTGTAGATGTGAAAATATAAGCAGCAACTATGGTGAAAATTTGATTTTAGTTGTGTGTTTTTTTCATTTTTTTGTGGGCGTAGCTTCGTCACTCATGAGCGTCATGTCTTTTTAGTTTTTTCCTCCAAATGGAGTGAAAAGGAGAGAAAGAAACAGAAAGGGAGTAGTATGCCCCCCCCCCCCCCCCCCCCCCCCCCACCTGTAGTGCCTTCTCTGTCCGAATCAATTGTTTGGGCTAATAAGGAGACCTGAATCTACCAACTGATCGAGTATACTGCTATAGTGTCTGAACTCTGACCGTAACGCTGTGTGTCTGTGTCTTGAACTATGGACGTACAGAGTTGCATTCGCTCTAGATACGTTGATGTTCTTTCTGAACAGACTTTTGGGCAGCTGCTATTCAAGCCAGCAAGGTGTTCAGCTATTTTGGAGAGTTTACAGGCAAACGGTCGGTACTGCTATAAGCAAGCTAAGTCATCAATAGCCAAGTTTAGAGCCTGATTCATGCAACAACTAGTCTTTTCCCCTACTTTAAATACTGTTTTTTATTTAGATGGGAACGGAAGAGAAGAGGATGGCATAACTGTGTGAGGCACATTACCTGTAAAGTAGTCTCCGCCTCCGTGTTGCGCCGATCGACGGAAGCAGCGACAAGCTCGGCACTCCCTCCTCCATCTCGGCCAGGCAGCTGACGTGGTGGGCGGTACGCCCATTGCTGTATCTGCCCTAAAGATGACTGTTCCAACATTGTGTGGTCAACCACTAACGTTTTCTTCCAATTGAGCGTTTAGATCTCAACATCTGTGGCTGTAAAGATTTTGATATGCCTGCATCTCCTGCTGTTTTTGGCAGCAAGTCCAGACAGTGAAACAGCATCAACTCGGTAGATACCAATGAAATCTCCAACGACATCCACATGTTCAGAATCAAATTGGTTCTGCTAAATGGTCCCAAACTACAAAGCAAATCTGAATGGTCTCCACTTAGTCTACTACTACGTCAAAATTCTGAAATTACTGAGATACGGAGTATTGCCAAATTGTCTCAACTTGGCACTGAACCTGTCAGTCTTCCACACTAGTTAATTGAATTCTACATGCGCTGTTCCCTCTAAGAGGTTGCGTCGTGACGTGGAATTTTTGCATTTTGGTCCCTTTTTAAAATATTTTTACAAAAAGACCTCTGCCAAAACTTTTGCTACAAATAGACCATTTTTAAGCGTCTTAGGAAATCACGCCGAGGTATGAAGGCCGGCGTCGACTGACACGACGCCGAGTCCTTGCCACGTCACCGACGACTCCGGGGCTGGCGCATGGGGCCCAGTACGTCGGCGTCGTGTCAGCCAACGCCACAGGCCTAACTTCGGCACGGTGGGGAGTCACGCCGAGCTCTTGGCACCATCCGGCGCGCGGCCCAGGCGGCCCAACAACGCTTCGTGGACCAAGAGGTCGGCGTGCGATCAGCTGACGCCGAGACGCTAACCTCGGCGCGGCCCGACTCAACGCCGAGGTTCGGTCAGTTGAGGCCGCGCCGTGGCCCCCTTCTTCCTCCTCCCTCCATTCAGAACCAACAGGTGGCCATTTCCCACTCCCTCTCTCTTCCCACGAACCCTAAATCCTAAATCCAGCTCTTGGGAGGCCAGATCGAGGGTTTTGACGTTTTGCCAAGGTACTCCTCTTTCCCTTCTTTCATTTCATCCATTTAGATTCGGTTGTTTGTGTTTTTTTTTGAACTTGGCATTATAGGTTTGGTTCATGTCATTCGTGCAATGTATGGTGGTTCAAATGATTGAATGACCCAAATGTATGGTTGTTGTTGTTGTATATGTTCTGGTTTATAATCATTGAGTTAAATTTTGTGTTTGTTGGGATTCAAAATTGCTTAGGGTTTGTAATGAAAAGCTTATTTAGGAGGTATGGTGATTTAGTGTTAGTAGCTTTACATTCGTTGCAAGGTACTTTGGATTGATTTTTTTCTACGTAATGTTAGGATGCCTAAGGCATGGTAAAGCTCGTATTCCAAGGTAATCCTAATGTTTATTCATTATTTGTGCAACAAATAGAAAACCCTAGGTTTAGGTTTGGTTCTCCGTTAATATGACTAAATTCTTTCAATTGTAGCTATGGTCACTAGAGAGCAAATCCCTACGACCTAAAGCCTCTCCCTGAAGGTGTTCATCTGCAACAGTGCTTTTGTGGTGATCCTTGCAAGGTAGACATCTCTGAAGATGAGGAAACATATAGACAGAGGTACTGGACGTGTCCCAATTATGCATGGGAACCTACAAAGCAACAGCGCCGTGCATCGATTGTGAGAAATTTTTATTGTATGTTAATTAATTTTCTTGTGATATTAAGTATTGCTTATTTATTTGTTTTGTAACAATTTGTTTTTCTTACAGACCGTTCCACCACTGTGTGACTTTGAGCAGTGGATTGACACTGAGATCAAGGAGTCGGACAAGCAGCATCTAGAAGGCCTGAAGGAGTGGGATGCGGAGGTTAAGGAGAGGTTTGAGCAGAGACGCAGACAGGAGGCTATAGAAAAGGAGCATAAGGAAGATGAGGAAAGGAGGCGTGTTGCTGCGTACAGGGCGGAGAGGGAGAAGAAGCTTGAGCATGTGCGCCGAGCGAAGGCAGCGATGGAGGAGAATACCGATGCCCAGAGGAAGGGAAAGTGGCCTCGTTGCACTCAGTAGGTATTTGGTTTATTCATGAGCGATGTCGTATAGCCCTGGACTTTTTTTTACTATGTTGTAATGCACTCTGCTTTTATTTCAGATAAACTTATTCCCTAGACTTTTTTTTATTATGCTGTAATGCACTATGCTTTTATTTCATATGGTCTTATGCCCTATACTTCGTTAACTATCCTAGGACTGTAGTGCTACTGTTTGTATCACTGAAAAGGCTACTTGTGCTGTTGCAGTCACTGAAAGGGCTACAAGTACTGTTGCAGTCAATGAAAAGTCTATTTGAAAACTCACTAAAAAGCCTAGATTCGTTTACTGTTGTATCCGTATACGCAATGAATTAATATCAGAGTGATGTACTGCATTTAGATGAAGTGACAAAACATAGGTGTAGCCTTTTCAGATGAAATGACCAGTCATGGTTGTAGGCTTTTCAGATGAAGCATCTAGCCTTTGCAGATTCAATAAATGAGTACGCACACAAGTTTTTTGTCAAGTAGCATTCATGGTGAACCTGCCTTCATCTCTATATATAGTGCTCCATGTCTTGCTCCACATCCACACAACTTGTTTTCTGGTTTAGTTTTAGCAAATGTCGAGCGGAGGTTCCTCGAGTGGAAAGGGTTTCGGCGGAGGGAGAGGAAAGGGGGTGAGGAAGGGACCTCCGATTGTGTGGGAGGGTTCTCTGGGTCCTAATTCTTTTGAAGAACCAATAGAGGAATTTCCTTTGGAGAGGAAGAGTGACTTCACCCATGAGAGACCTTTTAGATCATACGACAAGCGCATTGAAGATTGGCCAAAATGCCGCCACGGTTTGGATTGCGTTGTGCAGATGTACAACGGCTATGATGGTGGAGGCCGTCGTTTCTTCAGATGCCCGCGAGGATTTGTATTTCCTTTGAACTCTCTCCTTTTTAGATTTGCATTTGGTTTGTAGTAGTACTTATTGGTAGATGGGTTTTCAGGATTCAAGCTGTCCAGATAACTGTGGCTTCACTAGATGGGTCGACCCTCCTTCTATCTATCTCCATCAACAGTACATCACATATCTACAGGGACGCATCTTTGACCTAGAGTATGGCCCTGGAAGTGGTAACAGGGACAAGTCGGACGACGACAACAACAATGATGCAGAGGAGGCACTATGCAATAATTCGTACTGCCAGTGCCTGTACCATAAGAAGCATGGGCCTCCTTCTCCACCGCCACTGCCGCCGTCAACTGGAGGATACTATGGGGAAGGCGCAACTTAGTTCAATATGTGGGAGCATTATTAGGACCAACCTTTGTTAGTCAATCCGAATGTGGAATGCTTATATGAGTTGTTCTTTTCAATCTCCTAAGGCATGCTAGGTTTAGTTTGCAACATGCCATTGTTAGTTTTCATGTGAGTGTGTAATCGTAGTACCTTTGCAACGTCTGTATCACTTGTTTCTTTCAATCCCCTAAGGCATGCTAGGTTTAGTTTGCGATATGCCATTGTTAGTTTTGATGTGAGTGTAATCGTTGTGCATTTGCTATTTCATAAATTGTAGTTTACCTATCTCTAAGTTTCATGTACTATGGTTGATTCCCAAACTAAAAAAAGATTTGACTCTCTCTAAAAATAGGGGATTGAAATCGAACTAACCTTCGGTTTTTTCTGTAGGAACAAACATAAATATAGCATGTCTACTCTTATTAGTATAACTCGTGTTAGTAGAAGAGGAATCATTGAGAAAGATTTTTCATTTGAATCATGCAAATAGGATTTCAACCTATACCAAAGGTTTAGAAGACATCTGTCTTTAATACTTTATTCTTTCTTTTTTATGATTTATAGGCTCGGTGTCAAGTCGGACGACGCCGAGGTAGACCATGGCGTTGATTCGGCCCACGCCAACCCTAGGGTTTGGTTCGGCCGTTTACGTGAAGTGTTGGGCTAAGGCTCGGCGTCGAGTCGGCCCATGCCAACCCTAGGGTTTGGATCACCACGACCCACGCCAGGTTTGGGCCGAACCTCGGCGCTGAGTTGGCCCACGCCGAGATCGGACAGTTAGGCGCCGAGTCGAGCCACACTGACGTTTGGGCCACGGGCGTCGTCGGGTCAGCCCACACGCCTACCTCAACATTTAATATTTTCATGCCAAGATTAATGGCTCAGCGTCAATTTACAGAACGCCAAGCTTGGGCACCTTGTCGCTTTGAGGCAAAGGATTCCAGTATGCACCAGGGGTCAGCGTCAATTGACTAAACACCGAGGTGCCCACCCTCGGCGTGTGTTCAATTGACACCGAGCTCCTAGGTTCACCAAAAAATAATGAACTGAGCATACACATAACACATAATACACAGAATACATGACAGAATACATGAGCATACAAAATTTCACATAACAAATGACCACACCGACATACACATTCATTCAACATCCATACATACATAAGGTCCAACACATTCAACATCCAACATAGTCCAACACATTCAACATCCATACATAGTCCATACATATGCTTCATCAATCACCCAACACAGTCCAAACATAGTACAAGGTCCATACATAGTGCATTACATAAGGTCCAATGCATACATAGTCCATGCACAAAAGAAGCATATGAAGTCTTTGGTTCTTTTAGCTCGCTCTTCACCAATGGTATATGGTCAGTTTTCCACACGTACACTTGTTCTCATTGATCACTACTTTATGTTTTCGAGCACCCTGGTCTTCACCACCAATGTTAGTTCCACCACCCTCTAGAATCTCATATCCATGGTTAATTGGATCGAAACATGAACCCTTCTGTCGTTTAGACTTTTTCTTTGAGAAAGCTAGTTCCTGAGATGCTAAAAGTGGCCAAGCTTTGCCTGCTGTCCATAGAGACCTCGCATGCTTCTTCTTCGAAATGAACCAAGCATTCAACTTGTAGAAGGTGAATGAGGCAATAGCAGTCACAGGCAGACCACGACAACCTCATAGAAGGCTATTGAACATCTCTACCATGTTACTAGTCATGAAGCCCTATCTCCAACCTCCGGTGTCATATGCAAGTGACCACTTATCCTTCGACGCCATCAACTCGCTCAAGAATTGCCTGCCATCAACATTTGTGGCTAACTTCAGGGCATCTAGCTTGTCTTTGAATAATTGAACCTCTTGCTGCCTGCAAACCTCCTCAAATAATTTGAAGTTGTCCTTTGTGTGATCACGCCTTATAAGATTCTGAGCAAGGTATCTGGTGCACCACCAGTGATGTATTTGGCCGTAACCAGGAATTGCTTGTTCTACGGCATTCAGAATGCCAGCATGCCTATCGGATATCACACAAACATCATGTCCCAGACCAATTAACACTTGTCTTACTAGCCTGAGAAACCAACACCAACTATCCATGTCCTCCTTCCAAACAATCACAAAGGCCAATGCACAAGCTGGTCTTCTGCATCTGTCCCAATACAAACAAGCATGGTGCCTTCAAATTTTCGTGTAAGAAAGGTCCCGTCAATTGAGATGACGAGCCTACAATGCTTGAATGCTTCGATGCTCTGCCCGAACGCCCAAAAGGCCCTTCCAAATACCTGGCTACCATTCCTTGTTTCACCCTCCTTGGGTAAATACTCGAAGTGCACCCCAGGATTTACAGCCCTCATTGCATTCAACATTACAGGGAGGCGCTCATAAGCTTCTTCCTAATTTCCAAATATTATTTCCAGTGCACGCTGCTTTGCCCACCATGCTTTTCCATACTTGACATAGTAATTGTACCGTTGGAAGATGATCTCAACCAATGTGGACACCGTAATGGTTGGCATATGCTTCACCATGGGGCATAACTGCCTTGCAATGAACCTAGAATTGAGCTACAGATGGTTCTCTTCTGCCTCAGCAGTGGCACAAGCATGTGGTTGCTTCATTGAGGTAATCTTCCATTTGCCTGCCTTCATCTTCCTAGCACATACTCTCCAACCACACTGTTGTTCTTCACAAGCAACAGTGTACCTCTTCTTCTTGAATGAATTGATGACCCTAAAAGGTCGGTTGTGTACAATGGAGTACTCTTGCAACCATGTTTTCAACTCATCCATGGTAGCAAACAATATGCCCTTCCGTATGATGAGGCAACCGCTAACATCAGGTACTGTTGTATCACTTGGCCCACCATCAGCTACTGCCCTGTGACCATGGCTAAGGTCCTCGAAATCATCAACTAGTGGATCTCTCTAAGGCAAGACCCTAGACAATATCTCTATTTTCCTAAAATTGAGACGACCAACAAAGCGATCATCATCAGAGTCTTCGGCTATCTCCTCTACGAAGGATTCATCATCTCCAGCTATCTCCATGTCAAAACGGTTCGTAGCCCTAGCATCACCAAAGTTTTCGTCACCACTAAGATCATCTTTGTCGCTAAGCTCATCCTCAATAGAAAAGTCTCCGCTAGCGTCGTCCAAACCTTCTTCTGCATCACCAATTACATAATCATCATCCTTTTCATCACTATCATGATTGCCCTCACCATCGGCAACCGCATTCTCCTCCTCATCTCCACCGCCCTCAAACCAACCTCCATCATGCTCGAGCGATCCAAACACTTCACCACCACCATAGCCTAGTTGTGTGACAAGTATTCCTTCTTCAGACAAAGGAGCATAACCTATGTGAGCGGGGAAAGATGGGCATGCTTCGAAGTTATCATTTCCTAAGCCGGACTCCTTACTTACTACTAAATCCAAAGATCGCACTTCCGAGGCCAATACAACTGCCTTATAATCATTCCATTCAGACTCGCTTGTAATTTTGAGCAATCGCTTAATCCGAGGACCCTTCGACGACCCAACATCTATGACACCTTCAAACTGAACATGCACGTCTCCTTCATTCTAGCCTAACTTAACCTTTACTCGCTCCACTAATTGGGTCAAAGATGGTGTTTTAGAAAAAATCAACAACTCCTCACACATATCCAGAAATTCCAAACTATCATCTCTTGTCCTAACAATACGGCCTCCATGATGCAACCTCACTAATTTATCCATCTACAGCCATCACACAACAAGTAGTGTCACATATCAATATATCATGCGAGTTTCAATCCAATAAGTAGAAACTAAAATATATCATTTCATCTTTTTCAACCCCAACAACATAATCATTTCTAGTCATAAAAATTGAAATCTAATGACCAACAAATAACTAAAATATATACTAACCCTAATGACCAACAAATAACTAACCCTAATGACACCTACAATAAACAAAGAACCCTAATGACCAAAATAACTAGAAACCAAACTAACATAACATGTTCAGCACATAAAACAGTTAAACAACAATGCACTCAATCAACCTAAGCCATACATTTTGCAAATGCAAATACACATATACCAAAACACCATACACCCATGATTCCACACGATTAGAGAAAATGCAAGCACATCTACGCGAATATATTGGAGGAGTGGAGGGACCATTACATCGAGGAAGCTTCGGGAGACGAGATCCGGGCACCTAGGGTCGTATTTGGGGGTTAGGGTTTCGTGGGGGCCGTGGGGGGAGACGAACAGAGAGCCGGCGCTTTCAGAATAGAGGGAGGAAGAAGAAGGGGGCCGCGGCGCGGCTTCAAGAGTCCAGACATCGGCGTTGAGTCGGGCCGCGCCGAGTCTGGTGGCTCGGCGTTAAGTGACCCCGCGCCGAGCTATTGAGCCACGAAGCGTTGTTGGGCCGCCTAGGCCGCGCGCCGGATGGTGCCAATATCTCGGCGTGTAGTCCCACCGCGCCGAGGTTGGGCCTGTGGCGTTGGCTAACACAACGCCGACGTGTTGGACCCCATGCGTCACCGTGTCGCCGTCGACCGGGGTCGTCCGTGACGTGGCAAGACCTCGACGTCGTGTCAGTCGACGCCGACCCTCATACCTTGTCGTCATGTTCTAAGACGCCTAAAAATAGTCTATTTTCAGCAAACGTTTTGGCATAGGTCCTTTTATAAAAAATGTTTTCAAAAAGGACAAAAATGCAAAAATATCATGTGTCGTGACCGTCTCTCCTACTGAAAACATCTCTCTCTCAAAAAAAAAAAGGTGACAGTGTTTGCCTTAAAGAAGTGGGCAGTAAGAAAGATCGATAGAAGATCGTTTTTCTGGAAGGGGGCAGCTTCGGCAAATGGAGGCCATTGTCAGGCCGATGGACGAAAGCAACCAGACCAAAGATACTTGGTGGGCTTGTCATTCTTGACCTGGAGAGGTTTAGTCGAGCATTGCGGGGCAAGTGCAGAGAGGTCCTCGGTGGGGGATTGCTGCACCCTGGAAAGTAACATAACCTTCACGAGTCTCTTTTATTTTTCTCGTTCGCTTGAACTTATCAGCCGGCTTATCAGTTAGAATATACATTATTTTTCTCTCACAACAAAACATCTTCAGCCGACTTATCAGCCGACTTATGTATCAGCCGAACAGAGCAGACCTATTTGCTGTAAACTGGTTTTGCTTCCTTCTTACTCCTATATGATCAGTGCTCCTGCTAACTATTCAAAAAAGAGAGAGAAGTTGGACATAAACAATTGACCTGATGGCAATCCAGAATGATTAGCTAGCTGATCATGAGAGCTCAGTGCCTCAGGCATGTACTGATCGAGATCGAACGAAGCTAAACAGGTGACTACATCAGTGTATCCTCCTCAGATTGCATGTATCTCTATCGCCCGCGATGTGGACGGTCGCCGAGCGTTGCGTGCCCAAGCTCCTTTCATCTCGCAAATTTCCTTTTTCCGGCATGCCGCCGTGACGCGGTGATAGCGGCATGACCGGCTAGCGTGAGCTCTGCACCCGCTTCCCAACAAAACTCGCGGCACCACATGACTGGCTTCATTAAGACTGATCACGTGTGCGCCGGTTATATAGCAGCTGCTGTTCCTATCGGCTATCGCCCCGGACCAGAGTTTTGACCACCGGTTAAAATTCATTGGGCAATTCGGCGACTTTAGGTGAACTGTTTCACGTCAGTCGGCGTCGCAGTGGCTTATACAGTTATACTCCGTACCAGTTTGCGTTTGCTGCCTCGCCTCAGGCCTCACTCAGCTCAGATATTTTCGTTCTGGGCCTCTCGAGCATGGAATGGTCACTAACCAATCAGGGCCTTGTTTAGTTTACATCAAAATTCCAAGTTTTTTCACTCTCTTTCCATCACATCAATTTTTGGACGCTTGCATGGAGTATTAAATATAGGTAAAAAAATAACTAATTATACAGTTTAGTTAAAAATCACGAGATGAATCTTTTGAGCCTAGTTGGTCTACGATTGGACAATATTTGCCAAATAAAACGAAAATGGTACTATTCATCAAATTGAAAAAACTTTCGATCTAAACAAGGCGCAGGTATCATCGTGTTTTTGTCTTTGCACGAATGCAATTTTCCACGCTGCGGCCCCACCGCTGTACAGTCGGAACACTGTCTGCTTGCAGCTTTTGCAAGACCAACCAACGCACAAGTTGTTAGCTTTGGTGAGCAAACCATCACAAGCTCTGTTAATATCACTGTTTGACTAAACGGTCGTTTAGACCGTTTAAACACCATATAAACGCTATATAGTGGTGTACCGTTTTTCTTAAATTATCTGTTTAGCCTATTTAATTGGCCATTTAGCCTATTTAATGGACCGTTTAGCTCGAATAATAGCTAAACAGTAGGGGGACCGACTATTTACTGTTTAGTGTTTAGGAAAACATTGGTTAATATGATTCTGAATCCGTAATATATTTCATCAGAACACCACTAGTAGGGCGCTAAAAGTATGTCGACTTAATTAGACACTGTTCATGCCAAAGATCCCTTGAATGGCATCAGGTATTCAGCTGGGTAACTCGATGGCCGACAGAGACGCCGTTGATGAGCAACCGCCGACGATCCGACGCCACCCCTCAGTTATCTCCTCTCCTCAGCGATTTCCCTCTCACACGTCCTGCTCTCTTATCCCCGCGCGCGGTTAACCCGTCGTCACCGGATCTCTGAAGCTCAAATGACCGTACCTGTTACATCTGCCGCCTATCCTCGCTCCACTCATCAACGTACAACACTGCAACTCATCTTAGCCCCGTTTAGTTCCAAATTTTTTTGGCTTTTGGCTACTGTAGCACTTTCGTTTTTATTTGGCAAAAATTGTTCAATTATGGACTAATTAGGCTTAAAAGATTCATCTCACGATTTCTCGGCTAACTGTGCAATTAGTTTTTTTTTGTCTACATTTAGTACTCCATGCATATGCCACAAGATTTGATGTGACGGGTACTATGCAAAAAATTTTGGTTTTTGGTTTCAACTAAACGGTGCCTTAGCCTCCATTGTTCACACACCAATTAATATCTGCAGAAGCTTGGGCGTTTGCCTTTCATGGTCAAGCCGCGCGGATGACTAGTGAGCCATCAATTCTAGAACCTTCCTTCCTTTCCGAAGAAACTATTGTACTAGTACTATGAAGAATTTCCATGTGGTTGTTTGGAAGACGCCATCACCAAGTTATTCCATAGTGCAAGGAAAAACACGCGCAAAAACTTCCTTACACCACCTTTCTATTTGCACGAACATTCTCTTATATATTTGTCTTTACAAAACTAACTCTCTCTCTCTCTCTCTCTCTCTCTCTCTCTCTCTCTCTCTCTCTATATATATATATATATATATATATATATATATATATATATATATATATATATATATATATATATATATATATATATTGACGTGCGCGTTGGCGAGGGGGATCTGGGGTCAGGTCCCCCCGGCCGGATCTCATGACTAAAGATGGCAACGGGCCCTGATACCCGACGGATATTTGATCCATTAGGAGATGGGGATATAATCATATCATTACCCGCGGACATCTAAATGGGCAAGAATCCATCCCCGACGGGTATAGCGGGTACGGGAACGAGAACGTTCCCTGTTTATCCGTCTCCGTTATCCGTTGGGGAACCCGACTATTTGAGCTGTCATGCGAATATTAGGCCTAAAGAAGCTCAACAAATGTATTTTGGCCTAAATCTGGATAATCATATATATAGTTTGTGTGTTCTAGTAACCCTAGTTCAATTTTTCCTCACCATCTCCGCCAGCAGCATAAGCACGCCTGCCTCACGAGCGCTCGTGCCCCTCGCTTCCTCAGTTCGGTCTCTCTGCCATCTTTGCTCGTCCTCCTCGCAACCTCGCTCTTTCTCCTCGGCATCTCCGAGACTCCGACACTTATACCCGGGTGAATAAGAAACGTCTCCGATTATAAAGTTGCGACCCCAAGTGTCATTGTTTATCGGGTATGCAGTACCCGTCGGATATCTGTTATCCGACCGATGCCCGACAGATACGGGGATGGACAAGAATCTATACCCGAGACAGTTAACGGGGACAGGATGAATTCTCTGTAGCGGGAAAGAGAACGTTCCGGCGATACCCGACGGGTACATCCCCGTTGCCATCCTTACTCACGACCCGGCAGCCAGATGGGCCACGCATGGCCCACTCACCAAACCTTTCTGGGCTGATTTCGACACGCGGGCCCAGGACAGTGGGCCTACTCCGCAGAAAAATGTGTGGCCCAGATGGCCCTGCGAGTTTGAAAACCGTCGCTGTCGACCAGTCGGATCGAAGCTGCGCGCCGACACCCCCCTCCTCTGCGCTCGGAATTTCGACCCACAGCAGCTGGTGACGGCCCAGCGCCAGCCCAGGTAGAGCTGCATTCCGTCAAATCCGTTGATTCGTTCCATTGGTTGCCTCGGTTGGTTGCGTTTTTTTTCTTTTTTCTTTTTCTTTTTCATTCCTTTCTACTATTTCTTTTTTCTTGATCTTTATTTAAATCTTTTATTCCTTTTTTATTTTTCTTTCTTTTCTTCTATTTATTTTTTCCTTTTTTTTTCTTTTTTTTCTTTTTTCTTTTTTGGTCTTTTATTATTCTTTGTTTCATTTTTCTATTTTCATTTTTTATTGTATATTTTTCTTTTATTTTTTCTTTCCTTTCAGTCATTTATTTTCATTTGCATTTTTTCCGGACTTTTGTCTTTTTTAATTTTCTTTATTGCTTACTATATTAATTTTACTCTATTATTTTTTATTTTCTTTTTTCCTTTTTCCTTTCCTTGCTTCTATTTAGTTTTTATTTTTATTTCCTTTTTGTTTTCTTATCTTCTTATTTTTTAATATTTATACATTTTAAATTTCTTTTTTATATGTTTCATGTTTTTTATTACAGATACACGCGATGTTCATGTAGTATATATGTAATGTTCTATGATGTATTTTTTTATGTCCACGAGTAGGAATGTGATGTTCTATTATGTATTTTGTGATAGTCAGTAAGAATACATTGATGTTCTAGAATATATTTTATGATGTTCGATAGCATTTTTCTTCTTTTTATTTGACTTAACTAATTAGTTAACTAATTTTATTTTTTATTTATATTTTCATGATATTTGTGATGTTCACATGATGTTATATGATATATTTAGCGATGTTTGTTTAGTCTTAATATGATGTTCTGCGATGTATTTATGATGTTCGCGTAGTATACATATAATGTTCTATTCTATATTTAGCGATGTTCGTGTAGTCTTAATGTGATGTTCTACGATGTATTTATAATGTTCGCGTAGTATACATATGATGTTATATGCTATATTTAGCGATGTTTGTTTAGTCTTAGTGTGTGTTCTACGATATATTTGTGATGTTTGGTAGCATTTTTTCTTTTTTATTTGACTATAATTAATTACTTCACTAATTTATATTTATATTTTTTTTACATTTCATGATATATATGATGTTCGTGTAGTATACATATGATGTTCTATACTATTTTTCTTCGATGTTTGTGTAGTGTTAATGCGATAGTTCGATGATGATCTTTAAATATAGGTTCATCATGAGATAATTGTTCGTAAAAAAATTATCGAAATGTATCCATGTGGGTGAAAGCCCTAGTTTAGTTTTAGATAATTGATGAAACATAGCACTAACATTTGTCATGAGTTGTGATATGAGCTAGGTTGGTGCAATCTAAGTGTGGAGCATGGTGACACTCAAGAGAAGGTGATGATCACATGTGATGATGGTCTAAGTGCTCAACTTGGAAAAGAAGAAAGAGAAAAGCAAAAACCAAAAAGATCAAGACAAAGGTATATGATAGGTTTTTGTTTTGGCACTTAAGACACCATAGAGGGTGTAAGTGCACTTAGGATCGATAGCCGTACTATAAATAGGGGAAATCTTTAAATAAATGGTTTATCGAGTACCACTAGGTGACATGACTCTTCCATATGCATTTAGGAACCTAGTGAGCCAACTTTGACCCTTATAAAATACTGTGAAAAATGCTAACACACGTGCACACAAGTTTTATACTTTGTGGTTAGCAAGTTGGAAGCAAAGGGTGAAGCGATTGAGGACTTAGAAAAAAAAAGAGGAGAAGGTCCACGACCGGACGCTAGCCGCGGGGTGACCAGACTCACCCCGGGCACGTTCGGTTAATTATAGGCAAGGCAGCGTGGCTGGCCGAGAGGGCAAAGAAGGACCAGACGTTGCTCACCTACGAGTTCGGTCACCTGTTCTGGAGGAGCGCGTTGTCATGATTGGACACACAGGGTCTGAGTTAGGTCAAGGCTAACATACGATGACGATAGCGCAGTGAGTGAGCACCTGTGAGGACGGGACGCTGGGCACGTCAAGTCGTTGATGATCGAACACATCCGGTCAGTTTAAAATGGCTCTAGAACCTCTCTAGAAATGATCTGACGCTGTTTGGTTCAGAGTCCGATCGATCTAGGAGTGAGTCCAGTCTCAACTTAATGGCGCGAGTTCAAAGTGATGACACGTGGCGCAGGATCCTTGACCAGACGCTGGCTCAGGTGCGTCCGGTCAACTCGACCGGTGCTCTGGTCAGTACGTAGAGCGGCCTCCCTTGGCCCTAACGACTCTATTCATTTGGGGACATCTATAAATAGTGTTTGGTCGGCTCCAAGGCATTTCTCTTAGCACTTTGATATACTTGACATCCTTGTGAGCCTAAGCAAACACCTCCCACTCATCTTATCATTGATTCATCATCATAGTGAGATTAGGAGTGATTCTAAGTGCATTTGGTTGAGTGACTGCATCTAGTGGCATTTGGGGATCGTTGTGGCTATAAATTTCTTGTTTCTCTTGGTGGTTACCGCCATCTAGATGGCTTGGAGCAGCGGAGGAGGATTGGCATGAGTTGGTGATTGTTTGTGGCCATCTCCCGATGACTGTGAGGGGTCTTGTACCTTCTCCAGCGGAAGAGCCAAAAGGTAACTTTAGTGGATTGCTCATGTCATTGAGTTACCTCACTTGTGGGTAGGTTCTTGAGGTGTCTAATTGTGTGGATGAGGTTTGTGCAACACCTCTTAGCCACCGAACCACCAAGTGTTGGTTGACACAATGGGGACTAGCGTATCGGCAAGCACATGAATCTCGAGGAAAAAATTAGTTGTCTCTTGCCCTTTGGAATTCTCCCTGGTGATTGAATTGATATTCATCTTGTGATTGGTTTACTCTATGCAGTGGTATAATCACCCTACTCACTCCTTTATATTTCCGCAAACTAGTTGTAGCAAGCTCTTTACTGTAGCTAGAATTGAGAGCTTGCCTTATAGTTTAAGTTCATCTAGTGGAAGCTCTTTAGTATAGCAAGTTGGAGAGCTCTTAGTGAGTAGCAACATAGGCCTCTTGTGTGCCTAGTAATCATAGTAACTAGAATTGTTGGATAGGGTGGCTTGCAATCCCTTATAGAGATAGAGCAAGTTTGCATTTTGCTATTTGTCATACTAATCAAATTGCCCTAGTAGTCTTATAGATTTTGAAATAGGCTATTCACCCTCTCTAGCCATATTAAGACCTTTCAAGTGGTATCAGAGCTGTGGTCACCATTTGATTGAGAGCTTAACAACCTAGGTGTCAAAAGATGGCTCAAATTGTGTTCAACCATGTGGAGGGCAAACCACCGTTCTTTGATGGCACATGCTATGATTATTAGAAGAGAAATATGAAAATGTATCTTGGTTCAATCAATGATCAAGTGTGGGATGTTACCTAGAGTGACTATGCTATCATTGATCCCGATAATCTCACCAACCAAGACAAGGCCAACAAGCAATGCAATATAATGGGCTCTCAACACCATATACAATGCCATTGATTCCAAAGTGTTTGAGAAAATCAAGGATTGTTATAGAGCTAATGAGCTATGGAAAAGATTGGAGGAAAACATATGAGGGCACGCCGGCGATGAAGAGTGTCAAGTTGTACATTCTCAAGGACAAGTTGACAAGCTTCAAGATGAAGGATGATGAGAGCATTCTGGAGATGTTCCATCGATTACTAGTGATTGTCAATGATTTGAAGGCATTGGGAGAGAAGACCAATGATGATAATGTCTCTCATTGGTTCTTGATGTGCCTACCTTCAAGATTTGAGATGTTAGGATTGCTCATCATAAGAAGAGAATTGAAGGAAATTATCCCTAACCAAGTACTAGGTGATGTCATGACACAAGATACATACTGTATGGAAAGGTAGGGGGTTAACAAGGATGACAAGAAGAAAGATGAAGACAAGAAGAAGAAGAGTGTAGCATTCAAGGCTAGCTCATCATCCAAGAACTAGGGCAAGTTCAAGAAAGAATCAAGTGATGATGAAGATCTTTGTGACATTAATGTTGAAGCTATGGCTCTCTTTGTGCGTAAGATGGGAAAATTCAAGAAGAAGATGGGCTATGGTGTAAGAAAAAGAAGAGATCACACCAAGATGCAAAGAATATGTGAGAAGATGCTACAATTGTAAGAGCCTCGATCACGTTGTAGCAGAATATCCCTACAATAGTGACAATGATAAGGATGAGAAGAAGGAGAAGAAGGAGAAGAAGGAGAAGAAGATCACCTTCCAAAAGAAGAAGAAGGGTGGAGGCTATGTGGTCACTTAGGATAGTGATGGCTCTTCAGATAGTGATGGCTCTAGTGATGATGACAAGAAATCATCAAGAAAGCACTAGCAAGCATCGCCATCAACAACAAGCCTTGTATCTTCGACACTCCATCGACATAGCTCATGGCAAAGCCTACAAAGGTAAAATATGATGTGAGTGATGATGATGCATGTGAAAGTGATACTTGTAGGAGTGATGATGATGATCATGATGAGTACACCAAGGAGGAGCTCATCGATATGTGTGAGCAAGTGCACACTTGCTTTGAGATGAAGAGAAAAGAGTGCAAGGAATTGCGCAAGAAAGTCAAATTTCTTGAGCAATCCTTTGATGAGCTCAATGCCACTCATGAGAGGCTAATGGAAGCCTATGAGAAACTTGGCAAAGCTCACTCTATGCTTGAAAAGGCTCACTCCTCTCTCATCGAGCAAGTTGTTGGCGGTCCTTAACTCACATTTCTACCACCAACATTGAAACAAAATAAAACAAATATGAATACCGAAACTTAGAATTAGTGTTTATAACTCACATTTTTCATGAGTTTGCTATGTATATGTTTTGTAGGGCAATACATGAAAATGCACCAAATGCAGCAACCGAGAAGGCGCATTCAAGCAAAACATAAGCAAAGACCAACCAAACTTTGATTTTGGGCCAGAACACCAATGTGTATAGATGTCCATCAAGTCGGCCCTGGCCTGGCCCGACACGGGCCCGTGCCAGGCATGGCCCATTGGGGGGTTGGGCAAGTATGACACATCGTGCCTCCCAGGCTATGCTGAAGAGGGCTTCGTGCCTGGCCTTCCACCCAGACATGACCTATCATGCCTCTTTTCGGGGCAGGCCAGCCCGAGTAGCCTATGTCATTCAACATGCCAGGCTAGCCCATGACCCGCTCAAGCCAGAGACTAGAGAGAGAGGGGGTAGGGAAAGAGAGGCACCTCGCTAGCTCTATAGCAGTGGCGAGCCATAGGGAGGCAGGGAGGTGGCAATGACCGCTAGAGCGCTCTCCCCTAAGACCCTCAATGCTAGATCTGGCAAATAGAGTAGGTGGGTGGAGGGGAGTTAGCAGGCCGAGCTCGAGGTGGTGGTAGGACAGAGCTCAGGCATGCCATGCTTGCTCCCTGAGGCACGGCCTCGTAGAGGAGAGGAGCCCATGGTGGCACATCCCATCGTTGAGTCACAGGAGAAGGGGAGCACATGGTGTGTGGCGTGTGCTGGTGCTGCTGCCTAGCTGGTGAGGGAGAGAGGTGATGCGGCATGGCCGCATGGGAAGAGAGGGAGCGATGCTGCTCACGATGCATGTGGGAATGGGGAGAGCGGCGATTGGGGGCGTATTCTGGAATAGGCTTCGGTGAATGGGAAAATGAGATAGGGTTAGGTGAATGGGAATAGGCCTCCATCAGGCCTTAACATAAAATACGGGCCATGACATGCCAGCCCATGTGCCTAGGTGTGGCCTAGGCATGGCCTGCTCCACCATGCCATGCCAGCCTAGGGACCGCTGGCAATCAGGTCAGTGCCGTGCTCGAACCGGGCCATCAGTGCCTCGGGCTATATGGACATCTATACCAGCGTGGTAGAGGTCTAGGTCCACTAAGAAGCCCACCTAGGTGAAGGCGGTGTGGGGAGGCACCAACCAGGCACCCCCCCCCCTTGCTGCCTCTTGGGCCCACTCTTCATGAGGCGATGCAATTAATGCCCCCAAGGACGGTTGCATGGGTGCTTACCAAAAATACCTCACCAAACCATCATACTCAAGCTATAAAAGGAGCCCCCCTTCGCACATTCAATGATCATCATAGACATTTGGAGAAGAAGAAGAAGAAGAAGGGCTACACTCATTCTATTAGCTTGTAGCTAGACTAGTTAGGGAGTGAGAGAGGGAAAGAGTTAGAGGAATAGCGGAGTAGTGGTGCCTTCTACTTCTTGTACTCGGCGAGCCTTGTACATCGAGCGGATAGAGTGCCAGACTTGTTGGCTCCCCTCTACACTTGTACCTCTACAAACATCATGCTACTTGGAGTAAGACTGTTTGTGTTCTTCTTTTGGTTTTGATCCCTTAAGAAAAGTTATCATTGTTACTACTTACTTGTGGGTTCGTCGCCTGTCCTCAGTGGTGGGTGCTATAGTAGAGGACTTCTGATAAAGACTAGAAGTTCCTGGCCAATGCTAGAGTAGTAGCGGTTAGCATAGACTAGGTGTCTAAGCTATATGTTACCTTCATTTGCCTCGCATCCCATGATTGAGGGGTAGGCGGCAGGTGGTGATAGCCCTGTTCATCCCTTGTACTCCCCTATGTTCGGGTACGACGTAGAGCTTGAGGCCGACATCACTTGGTAGACCAAGTGCGATCCGATGCCCTGAAGTGAGTCTAGTAGTAGTGAAGTTATCTTCACTTAAGGTTTCTGCCCTTAGAAGAATCTCACTACCCAAGTTACCCTTCATCTTGTTCTCTTAGGTAAACTAGCCAAGAGACTACTTACACCTCCATTCCTCATAGAAATACGATACCCTAAATACCACCAGGTGAATTGCTACAACGGTACTTCCATGCGCTTGTGGACTTTTCTGCTTACGCTAAGAAGCACCAATAAGCATTTCTAGCGTCGTTGCCTGAGGAACGGTCATTGTTTTAGTCTCCGAACCTAGTTTGCCCGTGTATCCTTTGTTTTTACCTTTCTTTTCTTTTTACTCTTTTCTAATGGAGCAGCCTACCATTCAAAACCTTTCTGCTCCCAAGGGAGAGTTCAGTTGAACCTCCATAATCCAAAAAACCAATCACAACTTCTAGTTATGAACTCCACCCTAGCCTTATAGCCATGGTTCAGAAACAAGCCTTCTTGGGGTTGGATTACGAAAACCCCTACAATCACTTAAGGGAGTTTGAGCAACTCTGTGCTTGCCTAACCATTTTAGGCATGTCACAAGAAACTCTTCGGTGGAAGTTGTTTCCTTTCTCACTTGATGAGAGGGCGAAACAATGGTACGCCCACAACATAGGGAAGGTAGCTGACTGATTGGAAAGAACTAAGGAACAGATTTTGTCTTGCGTTCTTCCCTATATCCCAAATCGTTACCCTACGACATGAGATACTCAACTTCCAACAAAAAGAGAAGGAAACCATAGGTGTGGCCAGGGATAGATTCTCAATTTTAACGAGATCCTGGCCTAGACTTGTCTATACCCAACCATGTGCTTTTACAACATTTCTGGTTAGGGCTTAGCAAGGAATCTGCCCTATAGCTCGACATAGCTGTCGGAGGTTCGTTCACTCATAAAACCACTAGTGGAAGGAGAAGCTCTCCTAGACTGCATTCTAGAGAACACTCCCCCACTAGAACCCCTCCGTGTAGAGCCCAAGCTAAACCATGAGGAAGTCTCTTCGGTTGAGACCAAACCCATAGCATCTTTAGAGAGACCCTCACCCAAACTAGAAGATCTAGGAGGAAGGATCCCAACCTTCGGACCTTCCATATTTCGAGGATGAATTTTTTGAGGATTTTAGAAATACCTCAAATTATGCATGTCAAAGGAGGCCACCAGTCCCTGTCTTTCCTTATGATCCCTTGGACAAAGAACTTCTTAGGGAATCCATCAAGGAATTGACCGCTATTATGAGTAGCGAAATGGGTACATGAGGGAGAGCTTTCTTCTAAAGAAATTCAGAATCACACCCCCTCTCTACCTATCCATTGTAAAATCCAAGGGAACTAGGAGGGATGTGTTGTACAATCCAACTGTAGGAGCAAACATCCAACTGTAGGAGCAAACATCATGTCAAAATCCTTCACACTCATGTGTTTGGGTGAAGAACCTCGTGCTCCAATAGTCAAGTCCTTTAGGATCACCCCACAATCCAACCTAAAAGGACTTAGGATTCTGCACAACATAACCCTCCACCACAACAATGTTAAAATGGCCCTCTGATTTCCATGTCTTTGACATCATGGATTTCGACATTTTGATAGGGCATCCCTTAAAAAACTCTTCTTAGACCCACAAAAAATAGGGGCTATGGACATAAAGCTAGGGAGAGATACCTTTACCATTCCTATCACTCGAGCTAAACACTCGGTGGTAGAATCTCTCCCCTATCCTAACCTACCCAAGGAAGTCATGTCGGTTTTACCCTTTGATTCCCCTAAGTCATCCTTAGAAAAGGATGCAAAACTCTTCATAGAAGAAAAGGACAATTTAGGAGAAGCCATTGATCTTCCCCAATAGGAACCATTGGTACTGACCTCTAGTTGAGCTTAAACCCTTGTCCGCTGGCCTACATCATGCTTTCCTAAATGGGCAACAAAGAAACTTCTATAATCATTAGCGATAAGCTTTCTGATGAGGAGACTGTCCAAACTCATCGCCATCTTAGAAAAACATAGGTCAGTCTTCGAGTATTCTTTGCAAGATCTCAAGGGGATTATCCCAACTCTCTGTACCCATTGCATTCCGATTGACCCTGAGAGTACTACCATCTCAAGAGCCTCAGCATAGGCTCAACAATACGATGTAGGAAGTCATGAAGAAGGAAGTCCTCAAACTTCTTCATGTCAGGGATTATTTATCCCATACCACATAGTGACTGGGTTAGTCCCAGTCCAAATGGTTCCAAAGAAAGGAGGAATGACTGGTCGTTGAAAACAATAAAAATGAGCTAATTCCACAACATACCATCATAGGGTGGAGAATGTGCATTGATTACCAGAAACTCAACGTGGCAACAAAGAAAGACCACTTTCTAGTGCCTTTCATTGATGAAATGTTAGAGTGGTTGGCAAAGCATTCTTTGTTCTGTTTCCTCGATGGGTATTCAAGATATCATTAGATTCCCATCCACCTCAATGATCAGAGCAAGACAATGTTTACATGCCCGTATGGAACCTACATTTATCGCAGAATGTCATTTGGGTTGTGTAATGCGCCCGTGTCATTTCAATGGTGCATGATGTCTATTTTCTCAAACATGATAGAATAAATCATGGAGGTTTTTATGGATGATTTTTTAGTCTATGGCAAAACCTTTGACCACTATCTGGAGAATCTAGACAAAGTCTTACAGAGATGCTAAGAGAAGTACCTAGTACATAACTAGGAAAAGTGCCACTTCATGGTTCGTGAAGGCATCGTTCTTGGCCACCTTGTGTCCAAGAGGGGGATTGAGGTAGACAAGGCCAAGATAGAAGTCACTGAGCAGCTACCACCCCTCGTGAACATCAAAGGGATCCATAGCTTCCTAGGTCAAGCAGGGTTCTATAGGTGGTTTATCAAAGATTTTTCACAAATTGCTAGACCCCACACGAACCTATTAGCTAAAGATGCACCTTTTGAGTTCATAGACGAGTGCTTATCTGCTTTTCACACTCTCAAGAAAGCACTCATCTTAGTGCCAATCATCTAACCGCTCGATTGGTCGCTGCCGTTCGAGATAATGTGTGATGCTAGTGACTATGTTGTTGGTGCGGTCCTTGGCCAAACCAAAGATAAGAAGCATCACACAATCACATATGCTAGCAAAACACTAATGGGAGCACAACTTAACTATGCTACCATCGAAAAAGAACTCTTAGTAGTTCTTTTTGCTATCAACAAGTTTAGGTCTTACTTAGTGGGTGCAAAAGTTATTGTTTACACTGATCATGTTGCACTTAAATGTTTACTCACTAAGAAAGACGCTAAACCTAGGTTAATAAGATGGATTGTCTTACTCCATGAATTTGACCTTGAGATAAAAGATAAAAAGGGAGTAGAGAACATTGTCGTCGATCATCTATCGCGTTTGCATGTCACTAACATGTAGGAACTCCAATAAATGTCTTCCTATGTGATGACATGCTACTCAAGGTGATGGACACAAACCTGTGGTATGCAAACATCATGAACTTCATGGTTTTAGGATATGTACCACCAGGCAAAAACAAGAGAAAGTTGCAAGCAGAAAACATATGTCACCTTTGGGATGACCCATATCTGTACAGGGTATGCTCTGACGGCCTATTGAGGAGATGTGTACCAATGACAGAAGGATTGCAAATCATCGAGAAATGCCATGTAGCACCATACGAAGACCATTACGGAGTATTCCACACACAAGCCAAAATCTAGCAGTGCGGGTTCTTCTGGCCGACGATATATGAAGACACCAAGGAGTTCATCCAAAGGTGCCAGAAATGCTAGCTGTAAGGTGGCATTACGGCTCATAATGCAATGCCCCTCCACTACAACCTACAAGTGGAGATCTTCGATGTTTGGGGCATTGACTTCATGGGGCAATTCCAAAAGTCCCATGATAGCGAGTACATCCTCATCACCATTGAACTACATGTCAAAATGGGTGGAAGATTTACCCTGCAGAGCTACTAATGCCAGGTATGCAAGGAAGATGTTTCATGAGGTGATCTTCCCTCGCTTTGGAACACCACGAATGGTGATAAGCGATGGAGGATCCCACTTCATTGACAAAACCTTTAGAACCTTCCTGAAAGAGCTTGGGGCCAAGCATAACATTGCCATCCCGTACCATCCTCAAACAAGCGGTCATCAGAAACTTCAAATAAATAGATCAAGAATATCCTATAGAAAACTGATCAATGCAATGGGAAAAAGATGGAAAGATAAGCTACCTAATGCACTTTGGGCATACAGGACAACTTATAAAACTCCCATTGGCATGTCAGTCATTCCAGCTCATATATGGGAAAAGCTGCCATTTACTAGTTGAGCTTGAACACCGAGCTCACTGGGCCATAAAAAGCTAGAACATGGATGTGAAGCTAGTCGGCAGAAATCGTCAAAAACAAATTATCGAGCTAGAAGAATGGCGAGAGAAGGCATACCATAGTGCCAAGCTCTACAAGGAAAGAACTAAGAGATGGCACGATCACCAAATCCAATACAAAGAGCTCAAGGAGGGAGATAAGGTTCTTCTGTTCAACTCCCGAGTCAAACTCTTTGGTGAAGGAAAACTAAGAAACAAATGGCAAGGATCGTACACCGTCATCAACACTTCGCTACACAGCGCGATCACCATTCAGGACGATGACGGTAACATTTTCAAAGTTAACGGACAATGTTTAAAAGTTTTCCTAGAGCCTTCTTATAACACTAACTTAGAAATAGATAGAATAGACTTAATTGCTTTTGATAAATTTATTCAAAACTTATAAAAATTTAAAAATCAATTATGGTAACATATTCTTTCATTCACTTAAAATATAAAAATTCTTTTCTAAACAAGTCATCATGGTAAAATGACCTTTATGCCCTGACTAGACAAACCATGATCCTTGCTTAATCTTGTTGATTCTTGTTGATCACATGAGTATCCACTCATTAATACAAAATCATATGAAATTTGAAACATGAATATTCTTGATTCAACTTGATCAAGTGCATATTTGCTCTATCACATTGTGATACTATTGAATCATAAACCGACACTGGTATCCTAAGGATCCCCATGCATGCACAAGAACCTGGATGAAAAACCAGGCCAGGAGGGGGAGCTGGGGGTACGAGCGCACCCATGGTGTGGCTGTACCACCCCTAGCTCCGCTAGCCCCCAATCTTTGCATGCATCTTGCTAATCCTCGGTATATCGCAGCCATGATGGTGCTTGGTTTGTTTCCATTACGGTAGAGGCCTGAGCTCCTATATAAACAACCCCATAACATCTCCTTTCCTCACACTAAGCTACAAGATTTCTTCTCTCCTTCCACTTAGCACTCAAAGCTCTAAGATCAGTAATGGCTAACCACGCTCTCACCTTGTACAAGGGCTCTTGCTCCACCTACAACCTTGATGGCATTCCTGGCAGTCCATTGACTTAGTACCCGAGAGCTCCTTTATGAGGGAAGAAGCATGGCTTATCACCAATGCACCGCTTGCTATCATGGCACCACAAAGCTATGCCATGAGCGGTGGCTCAAGCCTCAAGACCATGGCACATTCCAAGGCACCCAAGGTGGCACCAAGGAGAAGAAGGCTGGTGCCAACATGACCTACCATCGGTGTCATTCGGCCTCAAGTGGAAGGCACCCGACTGTTAGCGGACCTAGCAAGCGCTCTCTTGTAACGCCTTCGGGCAGTACGATCACTCGCTGCTAGTTCATCCTTTCATATCGCTAGGCCTAGTCTCTCCTATACCATGGTAGGAGTGTGCAAACCCAAAGGAGGATATGGCAAGGCTCTCATGCGCAAACTGGCTAAAAAGCCAGAAAGCAAGCCGACCCATCAGGGAAGGAGTCAAAATCTTCAGGCGTGCCCCTTAGAATCCAAAGGTTTAGAAAGCTTCCACCAATCAAAAGACCTACAGGGCAATATGAGAGTAGTGAGGAGGAGGATGCACCTTCTAGGGGTCCTTCCATTGCCTCTCTTAGCCCTGAGCACGCTAGCTTGTGGGGTCTCCTTTGGAACCTTAACAACAACTTACCCACGAACCTCCTCAAAATTAGAGATCTGGTCAATGACATCAACAACTTGCGCTTCAAGCTTGACCAGAAATTAGCTAAGGTGGCTAAGGCAGCAGGAGTGGTGGATGCTCTAGATGAACCTTTTTAGGCCACTCCCTCTACAAGCAATAATTTAGGGGCACCATTTCCTTTCAAGTTTTTCATTCCTATCATGTTTAAATTCCAATCATGTAATGCGCCTATCAATTTTATCATTGAATAAAGATTTTTATAGTAGAAATATTTTGTTGCACTTGTTTTCTTGTTCTTCTTGTTATCATAATAAATATAGGAACAAAAACAAGTGTGAGGAGAGGAACCACACTCACCTCTGACTCGATTGCACAAAAGATGGTCAAATTCAAAATCGGTTTGTGCAACTCTCTCTCATTCCATACTTAAATAAGAAGCTTTAAAACTGAATAAATTATAAAGTAAAGAATATGCTCCATCTCCATGTCTTTCTGAGATTAAGTTTGCATACTTTTTATTCCTTGATAAAATTCCTAAAAACTTGTGAACACTTATTATAGGGAACCCATTTTATCTAAGTAATTGACAAATGAGATATAGTAGGATGACATGATGCTTGCTCATTTCTTGCAAAGTACTTAGGATTTATTTTACAAATCAAAACTCAAATAGCATGGTCCTTGAATGACATTCAAATACCTACCAAGGCCATATATGATCTTACATGACAAAACCTTCCATATATGCCTCTTACTTTGTGTTGACTTTGGTCAAGTTTTGTGACCCCTGTTGAGAGATGTTTCATGCTCCCAAGATCAAAACTCACAGTAGCCACAAATAAACAAGCTATTCCTACACTAGGAATATGCTATAACATGTTTTACATCACCAGTAAAATAAATACTCCATGCCCGAAAATATGATCTCTCTAGCATATTTCCAGAAAGAGACAGCAAGGCTATGCAAAAAAGTATTGAAAAATAGAAAAAAGAAATAGGGACACAATGAAGGTCCCTAAAATTATTAAAAAATGATGAGCACATGAAGGCTCATAAAGACAAAATAAGCTAGCCATGTCTCAAAATAAAATCTAGAAAAAGAGATCATATCCAATATAGGAGTATAATTCCACCAAAAATTCCACACACTTGCACTATTTTGATCTAAGAGTATGACGCTTCTCTCCGGTGCGGTCCGAGATTTGACTTTACAATAGATGCAAGGTAAGTGTGCCTCACAATTTTCATCCCTACCCAAAGCTCCATATAAGCTTATTAGAAGTAGGATGATCAAAAGAGAAGGCTAAACTTCAAAAATATGCCTTGGTGAGGAACCACTTACAAAATTTGAGTGACCCGAGAGAATCATTCAAGGAACAAAAAGCTATCTTTATGTTTTCAAAATCATATGAAAAACCCAAGTTTCTGAGCAGGGATAGAGTAAGAAGATTTGAATCCAAGCTATTCTATTTTTCAATTGCCCAAGATATTTTGGTAGACACTTGAAAGTTCATAGGTTCAGGTGAAGCTCAGAGTAACCTGTATGTAGATTTTCAAATCAAGGAGATGAACCCAGCTTAGTCCTTAGAACTTTACTCAAGGATGAGCAAAGGAGTAAGTGTGGGGAGCTTGTTGGCGGTTCTTAACTCACATTTCTACCACCAACATTGAAACTAGTAGAGAGCTTGAACTTCAACCTATTGTTAGTAGCTCAATTGTGTGATCTTGGTTTTAAGTGCATATTTGGTGTGGATGATGCAGAGATCATAAGTGTAGATGGCTCTAACTTGATATTCAAAGGATTTAGATATGAGAATCTATACTTGGTTGATTTCAATGCTAGATAAGCTCAATTGTCAACATATTTGCTCACTAAGTCTATCATGAGTTGGTTATGCCATAGAAGGCTTGGTCATGTTGGAATGAAACTAATTGAACAAGTTGATCAAGTATGACTTGGTTAGAGGCTTGAAGGATGTCACATTTGAGAAAGATAAGTTTTGTAGTGCATGTCAAGCCAGAAAGCAAGTTGGTAATACACATCCTAAGAAGAGCATGATGAGCACATCCAAGGTATTTGAGTTGTTGCACATGGATTTATTTGGACCAACCACATACACTAGCATTGGTGTAAATAAATATGGATTTGTGATTGTGGATGATTGCACTAGATACACTTGGGTGTTCTTTCTTGTTGATAAGAGTAATGTGTTTGCAACCTTCCAAACATTCATCAAGAGAATACACAATGAGTTTAAAACAACCATCAAGAAAGTGAGAAGTGACAATGGAAGTGAATTCAAGAACACAAGAGTTGATGATTTATGTGATGAGTTTGGAATTAGGCATCAATTCTCGGCCAAATACACTCCTGAATCAAATGGCCTAGCCGAGAGAAAAAAAATAGAACTTTGATTGACATGGCAAGATCAATGTTGAGTGAGTACAATATGAGTCATTCATTTTAGGCCGAAGCAATCAACATGGCTTGCCTACTATAGCAATCGACTCTATTGTCATCCATTAAAGGAGAAGACCCCATATGAGTTCTTGAATGATAGAAAGCCCAATATTACATACTTTTGGATTTTTGATTGCAAATGCTACATATTGAAGAAAGGCACTAGATTGTGCAAGTTTGAGAAGAAGTGTGATGAAGGTTTCTTGCTTGGTTACTCCTACTACTAGTAAGGCTTATAGAGTTTGAAATTTGGCTAGTGGTACTCCTGAGGAGGTTCATGATATGGAATTTAATGAAACCAATGGTTCCCAAGAGAAAGATGAGAATCTAGATGATGTGAGAGGCACGTCAATTGGTCAATGCAATGAAGAATATGGATATTGGTGACATAAGGCCTATAGAGGTGATTGATGTTGAAGATGACAAGAATCAAGTGCTCTCTAACTCAAATGTGCAAGCTAGTGGTTCTCATTATCAAAATCAAGCTAGTACAAGTGATGACAAAGTGCAAGATCAACAACAAGTGGCTAGTTCATTATCTCAACTAAATGATCAATCAAATGCAAGCAATCAAGTACAAGTGCTTCAACCAACCAATATTGCAAGAGATCATCCATTAGATTCTATCATTGGTGATATCTCAAGAGGTGTGCAAACAAGATTAATATTGGCATCATTTTATGAACACTCTCATTTGTGTTCATCCATTGAATCAAAGAAGATAGATGAAGCTTTGTTGGATGTTGATTGGGTGAATGATATGCATGAAGAGCTAAACTACTTCACAAAAAACTAAGTATGGGAGTTAGTTGAGAGGCCAAAGGATCATAATGTGATTGGAACAAACTGCGTCTTTCAGAACAAGCAAGATCAAGATGGAATAGTTGTAAGGAACAATGCAAGATTAGTGGCTCAAGGTTACACTCAAGTTGAAGGTATTGACTTTGGAGAAACATATGCCCCGGTTGTAAGATTAGAAGTAATTAGGATCTTGTTAGCCTATGTTTGTACCCATAACATCAAGTTATACCAAATGGATGTGAAGAGTGCATTTCTCAATGGGTACATCAATGAGCTTGTATATGTTGAGCAACATCCCGATTTTAAGGATGAAAAGAAGCCCAACCATGTCTATAAGTTGAGAAAGGCTTTGTATGGCTTGAAGCAAGCACCAAGAGCATGGTATGAGAGGTTGAGGGATTTTCTACTCTAAAAGATTCAAAATGGGTAAGGTTGACACCACTCTCTGCACCAAGAAGCTTGGCAATGACTTGTTTGTGTTGCAAATCTATGTTGATAATATCATATTTGGATCAACCAATCAAGATTTTTGTGAGCAGTTTGGAAAGATGATGGCAAGTGAGTTTGAGATGTCCATGATTGGAGAGTTTAGTTATTTCCTTGGTCTTCAAATCAAGCAAATGAAGAATAGCACATTTATGAGTTAAGGCAAGTACATTAAAGACATGCTCAAGAAGTTTGGCATGAATGAGGGCAAAGCTATTAGTACACCAATGGGGACAAATGGAAGCTTGGATAGTGATGCTAGTGGCAACATGGTGGATCAAAAGATGTATCGATCTATTATTGGAAGCCTACTCTATGTGACTGCATCAAGGCCGGATGTGATGTTTACTGTATACATGTGTGCTAGATTTCAAGCCTTACCAAGAGAGAGTCATTTGAAGGCAACAAAGAGAATATTATGGTACTTGAAGCATACATAAAATGTTGGATTGTGGTATCCTAAAGGTGCAAGATTTGAGTTGATTGGATATTCAGACTCTGATTATGCGAGATGCAAAGTTGAGAGAAAGAGCACATTAGGCATATGTCAACTATTAGGAAGATCACTTGTGTCTTGGTCATCAAAGAAGCAAAATAGTATAGAACTTTCAACCGCCAAAGCAGAGTATATTTCGGCTGGTAGTTATTGTGCTCAATTACTTTGGATAAAGGCTACCTTGAGTGACTTTGGAATCAAGTTCAAACAAGTGCCATTGCTTTGTGATAATGAGAGTGCTGTGAAGCTCACCAACAATCTGGTTCAATATTCAAGAACAAAGCACATAGATGTCCTCCATCATTTCATAAGAGATCACCAACAAAAAGGGAACATTTGCATTGAGAGTGTGGGCACCGATGATCAACTTGCCGATATCTTCACCAAGCCACTTGATGAGAAGAGGTTTTGCAAGCTAAGGAATGAATTGAACATACTTGACTTCTCCAATATGTGTTGATGCACCCCCATTATATGACATGCCTCTCCTTCGAGCAAAGCAAGGTAAAATTGATTGACATGACATTCATCAATTGCTAAGGACTTATTTAGTGCATCTAGTCATTCCTATCATGTCTTAGGCTCATTCATGATGTCAGGGTACCTTAGAACAGGGTACCCCAAGCAAACATCAAATGGGTCGCTAAAGTCCCATCTAAAAAATAAAGCTAGAAGGTAAGCCATGGGCCCCTCATCTGCCATGACTGAGCCCACTGGGTCCTCCTCCTCCTCGCCTCGAACCTTGAGCAGGAGGTCTCGACATCCTGATGCAAACTCCACCTCGCGCGAGGCTCTCCAAGGAAGGCCTCGACAGGGAACGCTGTCTCTGCCTTGCCCGAGGCTCTCCGCGGAAGGCCTCGACAGAGGGTGCGTTCTCCGTATCACGCGAGGCGTCTCGCACGAGGCCTCGGCAAGGAGCCTGATCTTCGTCTTGCACGAGGCCTCATTCTCCATGTCGCTTGAGGCTAGGTCATCCATAGCCCATCACCCCCCACCTCGACCGACCCTCCAGACAGCGCATCATGTCTCATTAATGCTTCAACCACCCTTGCAATCTCAGCCGGATGATGGCTCAATGCCACAGAAGGGCCGACGGGACCTGAGGTTGCATCAGCGCCATACCGATCGGGACAGGGCACGGCGGGGATTACTAGCCACTGTGTCCAAACACTGTGTCCACGATCAGCGCCATACCGACTAGGATAGGATACGGCGGGGATTACCGGCCACTGTGTCCTAACACTGTACCCACGATCAGCCACCCACTCGAGGCCTCGGCACTGTACACCAAGGTCTCAGCTATCTTGGGGTTCATGCCTGCCGAGACCCCTCCACCGCAGTGCAAGCCTCGGCACCGACCAAGTCTCGGCCTCGCGCATAGTCCATCCACAGTGGCTTGCATGTTCACTGCCGCACCCACTCTGAGGCATTTCCGGGGCTTCCACGATGCACAGGATCTGATGGGACGACCACGCCGCCCTAGTGCTCCGAGGACAAACCACTCCGACGACCACGCCACCACAGGAACAGGCTACAAGGCCCGGACACGCCGCCTCTATTCACATGACACCATACAGTTAGCTCATGTACCATCCTTGTCCTCCCTTCAGGCTATAAAAGGAGAGGACTTGGGCCGTTTTAGGGGACAGAGGAGAACGCCTTGTAACACACACACGCATACATCCCTACCGCCTGAGAGCAACTGCCTCAAGCGGCCCACACGACACCTTGCCGAGACCTGGGACTAGCTCCCTCTCTCCCTTAGCATGTAACCCCCTACTACGAGCACTTCGGTGCAAGGAATACAAGATCGACCTCTTAGACTGGACGTAGGGCCTCGATTGCCTGAACCAGTATAAACCTTGTGTCTCTTTGCATCACCATCCGGAATTGGGAGCACGCAGAACAAATTCACTGGTTGGTTGAGGACCCCCTGGTCCGAAAACACCGACAGTTGGTGCACCTAGGTAGGGGGCACTGCGTGTCAATTTCGTCATCCCAGCAGGGTCCGGATGGCAGACCCCGTACGACCATTGCGTCTCGGCATCGTGGTTTGGTTCGGGAGCCTAGAGTTCATGTCTCTAGGGCATGAGTATGACATGGTACTCCTCACCCCTCGAGCCCCACCGTCCGATGATGAAGTTACGCACCGGCAGTCCCAGGCGCAGGCAGCGCCTGAGCAGGCCGCTCTCGCCGCTGCTCGCCAAGCACGACATGAACAAGGCCACCCCGATGCTACGCGAATCTAGGGCGGCAGGCCACCCCCCGCCGATATCCTACGACCAGCTGTTGGCACAGGGTCCCTAGCTAGGGGACCTGTCTAGCCTAAGCTTGGACAAAGGAAAGTCACCTGTGGCACGCGGCGATGCCCAGTCGTCAAGCTCCTGCTCCACCACTCCCTGAAGAACCGACCCCTGGCGAGGGCAGAATCTAGGCGATGGCACCATCCCCATACCCCTTTGGGTTGAGAAATGCCGTCCGCCTCTTACGCCTACGCTTACACTACTGCTCATGAGCATCCCTCAGAACGCCGCCAGTGCTTTCGCTCTCGACCTGAACACCCACGCCGACTCCTCAGATGAGAACGAGGCATGGCCCGGAGTGGATTTCTCCAGACTCAACGACCCTGGGGCTTTGCGCCAGTTCTTGGCTGCAAGCGACTACTGCTTCGGCTACTCTGACTCCGATGACGAAGGCACCTACGACCCCACTCATGAGTGTTTTCACATCGGGCTCGAGATGCCGAGGATGGGCGAAGAGGACGAGGGGGCAGGTAGCCATTCCCCGCTTCGCCCAAGTGTGGGCGCCGCCACACCTCCACGCGCCGTCATGCCGGCCACATGAAATGAGAACGTCGCCCTTGCGCGACCTCAGTGCCCAGACCTAGAACAGCTCCGTGAGCTCCAGGCCAAGGTCGAACAAGACCAACTCCTTCTACAGCAGCTTCGAGACTCTCTCGAACAGGAACAGCGAGGTCACGGCAAAGGCGGGGGAGCCCGACGGAGGGCCCACGATGTGCATCACCGCATCCATGACGACAAAGGGAGTGAGCAACCCCCAGTCTTTAATCGTGCTAGCCAGAACATCACGGCTGTGGCAATGCTGGTCTGCGCAATGCCCAAGCCTTCTACCATGGAGGGGCGGCGGGTCCGCGGTGAGCTCTAGGATCTCCTAGAGACCGCCGCGGTTCAGCAGGCTGAGAGTTCCGCCTCCCGATGACACGGGGGCGCCTCGAACCTACCCACGGCACTGCCTTGGTAGGATAGGGAAGCCCTAGCTCATCCTGAGCCCGACCGAGTGCCGATAGCCCATAGGGCCCCCGTGCTTCTGGACCGCCTCGGCAATCGATGCGAGGTACAGGGAGACCATGAGGTGGTCAGTAGGCGACGACGCCACGCTAATGAGGGGCCTACTCGGGGCTACCACCTGCACCGAGGTGGTCGCTACGATAGCGGGGAGGACCGTAGTCCTTCCCCTGAATCGCTAGGCCCTCGAGTCTTCAGCAGGGCCATCTGTGCTACTCTTTTCCCCACCCGGTTTCGGCAACCAGCCAATCTCGTGAAGTACAGCGGCGAGACCAACCCTGAACTCTAGCTTGCCAATTATCGCCTGGCCTACCAGTTAGGTGGCATGGATGATGACCTGCTCATCATCCGCAACCTCCCCTTGCTCTTATCAGACTCAGCATGAGCCTAGCTCGAGTACCTTCCTCCCTCGCAAATCCACGACTGGCGCGACTTGGTTAGGGTCTTCGTCGAGAACTTCCAGGGCACATACGTGCACCCTGGGAACTCCTGGGATCTTAAGAGCTATCACCAGAAGCCAGACGAGTCTCTCTGAGACTTCATCCGGCGCTTCTCCAAATAGTGCACCGAGTTGTCCAGTGTCGGCGACTTGGAGATCGTCTAGGCTTTCCTCTCCGGCACCACTTGTCGGGACTTGGTTCAAGAGTTAGGTCGGAACATGCCGTGCTCTACTGCTGCGCTCCTCGACATCACCACTAGCTTCGCCTCGGGTGAAGAGGCTGTTGGAGCCATCTTCCCTGACACCGACACCAGGGGTAAGCGGAGGGACGAGGCCCCCGAGGCCTCAGCCTCCCACCTCCCCAAGAGAAAGAGAAAGGGGCGCCTAGGGAAGCAGGAGGTCCTAGAGGCTGATCTGGTCATGGCCGCAGAACGCAAGAACCCCCGAGGCTTCAAAGGCCCTAGGCCCTTCGACGACATGCTCAAGAAACCCTGCCCTTACCACCAGGGCCTAGTCAAGCACGCTCTCAAGGATTGCACCATGCTGTGGTGTTACTACGCCAGGCTTGGGCTCCCCGATGACGACGCCAAGCAGAAGGGCACCGGCGACCGGGACGAGGACAAGGACGATGATGCCAAGCATTGTATATGTCATTTCTTGAAATACAATTAAAAAGTGTTCTTTAGTTGGTCTAACTTTTCGAGAAACTCCCCGAGCCCATCGTAGGCCTCGGTAATACAGTAACATGACAAGGGAGACTCGGTTCTGCCTCGGCAGAACCAAGCCTCCCTCGGGGGCTAGATAGGGGACCCCCCCTAGGTGTCCCCTAGGTCCCACGTACCATTCTTTAGTTGTTTTTCGCAAAAATTCCTACGCCAAGTCCCTAGCAGGCTCTGACAAATCAGTTGTAAAAACTCCTCGGACCAAGGTTTGTTTCCTAAGCAAGAGGCCGGTAGAGTCGCGAGACGGCCTACGCCTCCTGGGCTACGGCACTCCCTCACTACCTCTCGCTCAAGGGACGGCTTAGGCCCCAAGGGGGTGTTTTCGCAAACGAAATCTAATCAGGAGCAACAGAGGGCAGAGGCTCGGAAACATAAGAAAAACAACTAAGAAACACAAGTACTTCAAGAATAAAGGCCTCAACGGCCACAAGCGTTACGATACAAAAAAATAACCCCTATTCTATTTTTACATAGCCCCCGGGGCCCAGATCAAGGCTCAGGGCCTTCAGCACCGGCAGATGGTAGGGGAGGAACCACCTCCTCTTCGAAGAGCGTCGCCAGCGCCATGCCAGGGCCTTCCGCCGCCTCCATCAGCTTCGCGATCGCCGCGTCGGCCTCCTCGTCATCATCAGGCAGAACATAGCCATCACTAATGGCCGGGAGGTCGACGCCAAGGTAATGAGAGGAGATGACGGCCAACGCCCGCTTGACACCCATGTGCAGTGCCCCTCGGAGCCGCTCGCGCATCTGGCTACTCAGCGCAATCAAGCGGCTCCTAAGGGAGCTGCCTAACTGAACCCCCTCGACCTCCAAGGCCTCGCAGGCGGAAAGAGCAGCACGTTTTAGCACCTCGTGCTCCCCGATCTCGGTCTCGAGCACCGTCTGCACCACGCTGGAAGCCTCGGCGGCCCGAATGATCTCCGCCTCTGACTCTGCACCGCGAAAAATGGAATGAGGTCGAGCGAGAGAAAGAACAACCTAAGTTAGGGACGGAAGCCCACGGAACTCACCCTTCGCCTTCTACTCCTAGCGTCGGGTCTCGGCTTGATAGGCCTCGGCCTTCTCCTTCAACCGCTGGGCCTCGACCCTAGAGGCCTCGGCCGCCCTGGAAGCTTCACTTCCCAGCTCTGCGTCATACAAGGAAGTCAGGGAGCGAACATAAGGAAAAGGAAGCAAAACAAGGGGACTGGAACTCACCCTCGACCGCCCCCTTCAAAACCACAGCCTCGATTTGCGAGGCCTCAACCGCAGCAAGGGCCTCGTTCAGAGCGCCTTTTGTCAGTCGGTGCGCACTCTCCTCTGCCCCTAGCTGCCCGGCGAGGGCCTTGCCCGAGGCTGTCGCTTCTTCGGCCCAGGACCTGAAGGCATCCTGATCGCTGACCACGCGGGTAAGCTCCTCCTCCAGCTCCTTGACCCGCGCCTCTAAAGGGGCGAGCTACATCTAGGCCGTGGCTGCCTCGACCTTTGCGTCGGCACTACAAAGGCGGAGGTCCTCCACCTCCGTGCTTCACGCCAACAGAAGCTCGTTAGCGTCAGCAAGAAGGCCCTTCTGCCGTTGAAGCTGGTCCCAGATGCCCCTCTCCCCGCTAGAGAAAGACCGACTTCCCAAGGGATTGGGTCTCAAGCTCCTAAGGAAACAGAACAGAGGTCGTCGATTGCGACAAAACCGAGAAAAGAACAACGTCACGCGAGAAAGGAAAACGCGAACCTGGGCGACTTCGGGCAGTTCATCGGCCACCACGGACAAGGCTGTCCGCAGCGACCGCTCCACCAGCTAGCGGTATTGCTCGAAGGTGCCCCAGTGCCCACCCTCGGCTGTGTCCTCAAGGGCGAACAGAGGCTCCCCCTTAGGGTTGTCTCGGCTCCGCCATAGTACCCACGAGTGATCCCACCCGCAAGGCTCGGGTCGCACCCGCACGAGGGCCGAGCTTCCCTTGTCCAAGATTGGCGCCGGCTGTTCCACGGCACCAGCATCCTCAGCGTCGACCGCCTCCAGCGCCCGGGAAGTATCGTCGGAGGAGATCGGATAAACCTTCGCCTCCCGGGCGCTCTCTCGCAACAACGGCGGCCCCTGATCCAAGGGCACCACCGAGGCCTCCACCGCCTTCATCTCCGCCTCCTAGACGGACGGCCTCGCCACCATTATGATGGCCTTGGTGATCTTGGGGGCTCTAGCCTCTGCCATCGTGGCCTTGGAGGACGCAGAAACACCGGCCGCGGCCACTACGGTCTCGGCGGCCTTGGGCGCCCTGTCCTCCATCGCCTCAGCCTCAGAGACCCCAGGGGGCCTCGTCAACCATGGGCACGCCAGCCCCATTTGACTCATGAGCCTCGCCCCCACGGGATGGGAGCGGTCCCTCTCTTGTTGGTGTAGGGGCCGCCTCGGTAGCCCCTCCTTGGGCGGCCGGTTCTTTCAGGTTGACCCTCGTCGACGCCGCGCCGCGGTGGATGGTGGCTTGTGCCTCCGCCACCCAGTGGGCAGAGGAGCTAGGGCTTGCCTTAAGCGCCTTAAGGGGTGCCAAGGGAAGGTCATCCGTAGGCCGCTTCTAACTAAGGAAAATTAACCTACAGGGTCAGCGCAAAACCAAAAAAGCGAATGGAAGACACTATGACCCTGCCAAGAATACACTTGCCTTGAACGGGGCGGCAACCACTTTGCCACGGCAAACCTCATCCGCAGCGGCAGAGGCAGCAGCAGAGGCATCGCCTCCATATCCATCGGCGTCGGTCGGTCTTCAGCGGACCCCGGTGCCCCTTTGGTCCTCTACAGGGGTGGTGGCGTCGCCTCCACCGCCACCTGCTCCACCACGGCCACCGAGCCTACTGGGCTGACGGTGCGTTTGCCTAATGCTCGCGCCTCGGGTGTGTCAGCCTCGGCCCCGGAGCGGGCAGCCGCCGGCCCCGGGTCCGCTTCTCCTCCCCTTCCCGGGGGTGCCGGGCTGCTTGCCGACACCCCGGGCGCCACCTCCACGACGTTAGGAAGGTGGTCCAGGGGACCTCGCCCTTGTCGTTCTCGTCCAAGGCCTCCATCGACAACGACATCGACGGGGATTCCTCCAACGGGAGACCATCCTTCCGTTGTTGACGGCAGCGCTTATCTAGCTCCTCGTGCGTGAGGATATGCTTCGTGCGCTTCACCGCCTTGGCGTCCTTTCACCTCTTCTGCACATCGGCGTGAGCGCGGTTGATCGCCCGCCGCCCCGCGTCCTCGGGAACGGGCAGTGGAGAGGAGCGCACGTCCCTCATCCCCTGAAGGAACGACAAACGCGCATGAAGGAACAAGGGGTAAGGGGAGACTGAGGAGGTTCAGAGGCTATAGTGACACATGACTTACCAGCGAAAGGAACCCCCGCGATGGCCTGCATCACGATAGGGGTCAAGTTGCCGCCCCTCAGCTTCGCCTCTACTGTCTCCCCCACCCGATGAAGAATTTCCTCGTCGGAAAGGGCGGAGGAGGACATCCGGGTGCCCTCAATGGGCTCACCCGGCTTCATCTCGAACAACCGTCGCCGCCGAGCCATCAGCGGCAGCACCCTCCGGTGGTGGAAGGCGGCCACAACCACAGCCACGGTGAGGCCATGGCCTCGTAGCCTCGCCAGCCCCTCCAAGAGCGGCTCCAGCTTGGGCTGGTCGACCTTCGGGACATCCCACTTCCATTTCTCCGAGCAACTCCCCACAATCCGCCCGGTGTAGGGGGAAGCCCTCCATCGTCGTTGCAGAGGTAAAACCAACTCGTGTACCACCGGTGGTTGGAGGACGTGAGTTGGGCCGGGATATAGAGGTGCAGGCAGTCCTGACGCACTTGGAGAGTGCAGCCTCCGGCCCTCGCCGCCTTCCTCTTACCCGACGTGCCCGTCGGCTTGGTAGTATGCCCCGCCCAGAACAGATGGAGCCACAACTCCCAATGGGGAGCGATCCCTAAATACCCCTTGCAGACGGCAACAAAGATAGCCGCCTGAGCGATGGAGTTGGGATTAAAATTGTGGAGCTCCACGCCATAGTAGTGCGGGAGCGCCCACATGAACCGGTCCGTCGGGACGCCGAGGCCGTGCTCGTGGAAGGAGATGAAGCTCACGATGTAGCCATCGCGAGGCCTCGGCTCCAGCTCGCCGTACGGAGCAATCCACTTCAGCCTAGTGGGGTCTGTCACCGGGCGGAGGAGTCCACCGTCGACAAGCGACTGGAGCATCTCCTCGGTGACATCCGACGGATCCCAGGGGTCCGCCTCGACAACAACGATGTCGCCGGCCATGGGTACGATGGAGGAATCGAGGGCAACGGTGAGTTTTTTCTCTCCCTCCCATGCTCTTGCTTTTTTCTCGCTGTCTCCCTAGGCTCGCTCTTCTCTCCTCTTCTTCCTGGCACCCGCTATGCTAGCGACAGGCACGACGAAGACGGTGCTAATGCAGGCAAGGTAAGACGAGGAGGGGCGAGACTCCTCGAGTATTTATGCAGGGAGGAGGTGAAACGAACGGGCGACTGAAATTGGGGAGGTTTCCCCCCGTCCGGCAGCAGTTAACCACTGAGCCAATTTTCGTCGGCCCACGTGCCCACGTCTCCCTCATTAAATGCGAGGACGGTTACGTCCCATCCACCACTGTCACTGCTTAGGCCACTACGGCAGCAGGCGTCATTTCGACTCCCCATGAAACCGCTTCAAAAGGCGCGCCGCCCGTGCCGAGCCAATAGGGAAGATATTCCCTGCGGCCTATTCCTTTCGTATGAAGGAACCGGGCTCTGAACCTATTACGATCTAGGGGTTCGAAGGCTGGGACCCCAAAGGGTTTCGATAGCCTGCCCTAGGATAATAGAGTTAGGGACGACCGTGGGTGAGCCCATACGGGGCCAAGGCCCAAGCAAGCGAAACGCTTGGGACGCCCAAAGTTGTGTCCGAGACCGGAGGAAAGTCTCCGAATGGGATCCCACCGTAGGGAGGCACCGAGCCACCGAGGCCCAGCGAACGGCCTCGGCACCCACTAGAGACATCCTCTGGTACTCTTGGAGTGTGTCTCTGAACCGCTAGCTGTCCCCTAGCGAACGGGGTATGGGCCTCCACTCGGACTACCCGATTACAGCTCACCGGAAGTGCCACCGCTCGTGCCCATCGAGGGTAGCGAGGCACATTCCACCCCTCCTTCCAAGCAAAAAGGAAGCGCGAGGGTCGCACAAAAAGTCAGGGGAACCCCTGATGGCCTTCTTGTTTTATGTAGAGGCTAGGGGGCTCTTCCTGCAACCTTATCGAGACCCAGCGACCCCAGCTCGCACTCAAAGGGGTTCGGCAAAACAAACCCTCCTTCCGAGCGAAAAGGAAGCGTGAGGGTCGTACAAAAAGACAGGGGAGTTCCTGACGGCCCTCTCACCCTGTGCAGAGGCTAGGGGGCTCTTCCTGCAAATATGCCGAGACCCCACAACTCGGGCTCACGCCCAAAAGGGGCCTCGGCAAACAAACCCTCACACGCGAGGGGCGTATAAAAAGTCAGGGGAACTCTCGACGGCCCTCTCGCTCCGTGCAGAGGCTAGGGGCTCTTCCTGCAACCTTACCGAGACCAGAATGGGCTCGGCAAATAAACCCTCCGTCCGAACGAAAAGGATATGTGAGGGGCAGATAAAAAAGTCAGGGGACCCCCGACCGCCCTCTTGCTCCAGGCGGAGGCTCGGGGGCTCCTCTTGCACCCGAAGACCAAAACAAACGGTCCAAGCCCATGCTAGAGGTTTCATTACAAAACACGATAAAGGGCGCCGAGCCCATTACGGTCCAGGGGTTCGAAGGCTGGGCCTCCAAGAGGTTTCGACAACTGCCCTAGGGCAACAGAGTCAGGGACGACTTCGGGGCAAGCCTACAAATGGCCCAGGCCCGAGCGAACAGTCGCTCGGGGCATCCTAAGTCGTGTTCGAGACCGGCAGGGAAGTATCCGAATGGGATCCCACCGTAGGGAGGCACCGAGCCACCGAGGCCCAGCGAATGGCCTCGGCACCCACTAGAGAAACCCTCTGGTACTTTTGGAGTGCGTCTCTGGACCGCTAGCCATCCCCTAGCAAACGGGGCTCGGGCCTCCACTCGGACTACCCGATAACAGCTCACCGGAAGTGTCCACGCTCGCGCCCATCGAGGGTAGCCTAGCACATTCCACCCCTCCTTCTGAGCGAAAGGAAGTGTGAGGGTCATACCCAAAGTCAGGGGGGCCCCTGACGAACCTCTCGCTCCGTGCAGAGGCTAGAGGGCTTTTTCCTGCAGCCTCGCCGAGACCCCCGCAACCCGAACTTGCGCTTATGGGCTCGGCAAATGCAATAAGAACTACTTGCTCAAACGCGAAAATAGAGAAAGCCCTTGGAGGAGTAACTTCACTCCTCCAGGGGCTCGGGGGCTACACCCGGTGGGTGCGCTCGCGCGCACCCACCGGAAACTCAAAAAACAAACCCCAATTCCTACGGAGCAGGTATAAACCCAGCCTCGGCAAACCCTTAGGGAGAGTGCATGCACTTCCCCCGAGGCTCGGGGGCTACTGTCGGGTACCTTAGAATGGGGTACCCCAAGCAAACATCAAATGGGTCGCTAAAGTCCCATCTAAAAAATAAAGCTAGAAGGTAAGCCATGGGCCCCTCATCCGCCACGACCGAGCCCACTGGGTCCTCATCCTCCTCGCCTCGAGCCTCGAGCAGGAGGTCTCAGCATCCTGATGTAAACTTCGCCTCGCGCGAGGCTCTCCAAGGAAGGCCTCGACAGGGAACGCCGTCTCTGCCTCGCCCGAGGCTCTCCACGGAAGGCCTCGACAGAGGGTGCGTTCTCCGTATCACGCGAGGCATCTCGCGCAAGGCCTCGGCAAGGAGCCCGATCTCCGTCTCACGCGAGGCTTCATTCTCCATGTCGCTCGAGGCCGGGTTGTCCGCAGCCCGTCACCCCTCGCCTCGACCGACCCTCCAGACAGCGCGTCATGTCTCATTAATGCTTCAACCACCCCCGCAATCTCAGCCGGATGATGGCTCAACGCCATAGAAGGGCCGATGGGACCTGAGGTCGCATCAGCGCCATACCGGTCGGGACAGGGCACGGCGGGGATTACCAGCCACTGTGTCTTAATGCTGTGTCCACGATCAGCGCCATACCAACTAGGACAGGGTACGGTGGGGATTACCGGCCATTGTGTCCTAATGCTGTACCCACGATCAGCCGCCCACTCGAGGCCTCGGCACTATACACCAAGGTCTCGGCTATCTTGGGGTTCGTGCCTGCCGAGACTCCTCCACCGCAGTGCAAGCCTTGGCACCGACCAAGTCTCGGCCTCGCGCACAGTCCATCCATAGTGGCTTGCACGTTCACCACCGCACCCACTCCGAGGCATTCCCGGGGCTCCCACGACGCACAGGATCTGATGGGACGACCACGCTGCCCCAGTGCTTCGAGGACGGACCACTCCGACGGCCACGCCGCCACAGGAACAGGCTACAGGGCCCGGACACGCCACCTCTGTTCACACGACACCATACAGTTAGCTCATGTACCATCCTTATCCTCCCTTCAGGCTATAAAAGGAGAGGACTTGGGTCGTTTTAGGGGATAGAGGAGAACGCCTTGTAACACACACACGCATACATCCCTGCCGCCTGAGAGCAACGCCTCAAGCGGCCCGCACGACACCTTGTCGAGACCTGGGACTAGCTCCCTCTCTCCCTTAGCTTGTAACCCCCTACTATGAGCACTTCGGTGCAAGGAATACAAGATCGACCTCTCAGACTGGACATAGGGCCTCGATTGCCTGAACCAGTATAAACCTTGTGTCTCTTTGCATCACCATCCGGAATTGGGAGCATGCAGAACAAATTCACTGGTTGGTTGAGGACTCCCCGGTCCGAAACACCGACACATGAAAACCAAATAAATTTGATGCTTGTATGGTACCACTATTGCTTGTATGCTTGAAATGATCTAGTGGTAGCATATGACATGTTTGTGGGCTTATGAACCTAGTGTTTAATCTAGAAAATGAGCTATAAGTGTTTAACTCAACATGGTGCATGATAACCCTTATTTGGAGGTGTGAAGAAGCTTATCCTTGGATCAAACCGAGTTAAATATCTTTTTGCAAGTGATCTAGATTGAACCAAATTGGGAAAATGCTCCTTACTTTACATGGTTTTACCCCAACCTATCTAAAATTGAGCCCACCTTTTTGTGCTAATTGTTGATAAAGGAGGAGAGAAATTCACAAAGATAGTAAGATAGGGGGAGCAAACAATTGAAATGACATTGTAAGGGGATCAATTAAAATTTGAAGCACACAAGTAGGGGAGCAAACTCATAAACTTGTATGTTACATTTGTATGTGCATTTATATATGTTTGCTTGCATGGCACAAGTTTTTAAATTCCATATCCATGCTTGTGTGGTGTATGCTAGATTGTAGAAAATGATTGATAAAATAAAAACTAGCATGCATAGGATGATAGCTAGATAAACCTTGATCTTATACAAGTGGTACTAGAGCATTGCTTCTAATGTTGATCTCACGAGGTATCTAGTTTGCCTTTGCTTTTCAAGTGATATCTAGCAAATCATGGTGCTAAGGAAGGTGTTCAAATGGCAACTCTGATTGGTATCACGCTTCAAAGGTCCATTCTTTACACCTTAGCACCATTCGGTAGCTATTACTCTCCCAAAACTTCTAATCCATGTATATGTGTAAGCTTTCAAATCTAAACTCTTAGCACATATGTTGGGGGAGCTAATACTATCAATTTGGGTTGATGAAACTTGTCCATAATCTTTACACATGGTAATATGCTTGGGCAAGCAACATGAATCCAAAAAGATTTAATTGAATATCTTTGTAAATAGGTTGTCATCAATTACCAAAAAGATGAAGATTGAAAGCCCTAGTTTTGTTTTGGATAATTGATGAAACCTAGCACTAACCTTTATCATAAGTTTGTGGTATGAGCTAGGTTGGTGCAATCTAAGTGTGGAGCATGGTGACACTCAAGAGAAGGTGGTGATCACATGTGATGATGGTCAAGTGCTCAACTTGAAAAAGAAGAAAGAGAAAAACAAAAATAAAGAAGATCAAGGCAAAGGTATATGATAGGTTTTTGTTTTGACACTTAAGACACTATAGAGGGTGTAAGTGCACTTATGATAGATAATCGTACTATAAAGAGGGGAAATCTTTAGCTAAATGGTTTATCAAGTGCCACTAGGTGACATGACTCTTGCATATGTATTTAGGAACCTAGTGAGCTAACTTTGACCCTTGTAAAATGCTATAAAAAATGGTAAAATACGTGCACACAAGTTCTACACTTTGTGGTTAGCAAGTTGTAAGCAAAGGTGAAGTGGTTGTGGACTTACAAAAAGAAAAAAATAGAGAAGAAGGTCCACGACTGGCCGCTGGCCGTAGGGTGACCGAACTCACTCCGGGCGCGTCCGATCAATTATGGCAAGGCACCGCGGCTGGCCGAGAGGGCAGAGAAGGACCGGACGCTGCTCACCTATGAGTCCGGTCACCTATTCCCGAGGAGCGCGTTGACGTGATCAGACACATAGGGTCCGAGTCAGGTAGAGGCTGATGTACGATGACGACAGCGCAGTGAGTGAGCACATGTGAGGACCGAACGCTGGGCGCTCTAGGTCGCTGATGATCGGATGCGTTCGGTCAGTTTAAAATGGCTCTAGAAGCTCTCTAAAAATGATCTGACGCTGTTTGGTTCAGTGTCCAGTCGATCTAGGAGCGAGTCCGGTTTCAACTTAACTGCGCAAGCGATCGGGAGTTGACCGTTGGAGATCAACGGCGCAAGTTCAAAGCGAAGACACATGGCGCAGGATCCTCGACCGAACGCTGGCTCGGGCGCGTCCGGTCAACTCGACCAACGCGTCCGGTCAGTACGCAGATCGGCCTCCCTTGGCCCTAACGGCTCTAGTCGTTTGGGGACGTCTATAAATAGTATTTGGACGGCTCCAAGGCATTTCTCTTGGCACTTTGACATACTAGACATCCTTGTGAGCCTAAGCAAACACCTTCCACTCATCTCTATCATTGATTCATCATCATAGTGAGATTCAGAGTGATTCCAAGTGCATTTGATTGAGTGACTGCATCTAGTGGCACATGAGGATCGTTGTGGCTGCGGATTT